>NW_015636845.1:319537-342636 GCF_001515625.1 Sinocyclocheilus rhinocerous
TTACATATTGTCATCATTGTTGGCCCAACCTGAATGCTTTTCCATGCAGTGTGAATAACTCCACGTTAATACTGACCATTACTGATTAAAGCAGACATTAGACTTTTTCTAGACTCACGTTATTGCTAACTTAACTAATCTGAAGATAAAGAACATTTGTGCCATATCCTGCATTCAACATCTGTCTCCCGTCATCCCATCTGTTCTTAATTTTCAGTATAACATCCAAGATTATATCAACGCAGTGTTCACAGACACCAAGGTGATGATGTTTTGCTGTTTACAGGAACATAACAATTGAATATTCACCAGATTTTCATTGGTAATACAAAGGCAGCTCACAGGTATCTACAGGGAGTTGAAATGCTGATTAACTTCTTGCTGTGTAATGGCATCAGAAATCCTTCAGCAGTGTTTTGCATATACGCAAGGGGTCATACAGAGGACTCAGGCAGCGAGAAGTAATTTAGACTAGGATTTTGGTTTAGGAGTGCAGGAAGAGACTGATTTTACTCATTCGTGCATGCAAGAAGTCAAATAAATAAGGCCAGTCTTCATGCACCACGTGTCTCTGTGACATTGCACTGAAATATGTTGGTATTGTGCCACTAGACACAGCCTGGCCTGAGTATAAAGCTTTGTGGGATTTCAGAGGTGCGGGTGCAGGATGTACAATGCAAATCGCTTTCGGTGAGCTTGAATGAGGACGTACTGGTCTTTGACTTGTTTTCACGGCAGACACTTTTGCTGACAGTGAGGTTGTTGTGTTTTAAACTGTGTGTATAAGTCGTCAATAAAATTTTCACAGCAAAGTTATTCTCACTGTATGAATAGCAGCTGTGGCCTGTTTAGTGGTCGTTGTTTAGAAATCATTACTGTTTGAGTTGTTATTCTGCACCTTATCTTATATTTCTGTGAATAGCTAAATGAAGAATCAGTGAGTGCGTCTTGCACTTACATGGCTCAGCTCTTATTTATGTATACAGGCATCTAATGCAGCTCTCAACAATCAAAGTGCTGCCAAACATGGTGTGATGACTGAGATTAAATTAATAATGCATAACATTTTTAAGAAAACTCTGCATTCTTTTAGCCCTGTTTATTTTAATTTAATTTAATTTAATTATTATTGTCATATTAAGGATATTATTCAGAGTATTTAAAAAAATGATTGTATTTAATATTAAGGTATGTTAGATGATATTAAGAAGTGAAAGGTTGTTATTAGTTAAATACTATAATACAGATCATTTACATTAAACAGATTTTTGTTTTATTTATTAAATGTTATAATATAGTTAAATTAAAATTATAGTTATTATATAGATTTTTCTGATTATTTAAAAATGTTAACATTTTAATATACTTTTTGGTTAGTTTTTTTATTAAATAATATACATTTTGTAAACAGGTAATAACGTAATAAATATTATTAGTTTAATATTGCATTTGAATAAAATTATCTGTTGTTTATTATATTTAAGATATATACACCCTTTTGTTGTGTTTTGGTTTAGAGTTTTAGACCATGATTGATAGATTATGTTTATTATATCAGTACTTCTGAATGTCTGTTGCTCAAACTTTGGTGAACAGTGTTGTTTGCAAGGCAACAAAAAGCTGACCTCTGTTAAATCGTTTCCACAGTTAAATTCAATTGCATTGTGGGTAAATTATATTATGGGGTAATTCTGTTGTGGTTTCGGCTAATTTGATTTGGTTATGGACCGAAGCTGTTTGTTATCAACTGTAGCTTGCTTTGCAAATACTGATGTGTTGTGCTGTTCAGGGCCTTTTGCTTTACTGTGCAAGCAATAATTGATGACAGACCACTGAATTATTTACAATTAATGTACACTCTATAGGTGGCCAAGATGCAGATGCTTTTCATAGATATTAAAAGTAATCTAGGGGGAAAATCAGATTGTCATATTACCTAATTTGCTTGGCCTCTCTCCATCAGAATTGAGTATTCAAGCATGCTGTGGTATAAATATGCACCTAATACTTTTGATGCTAAGGGCCACGAATCATATTAGAGTGACTGCTCACCAACATTGGGATTTGCCTTGATGTCTATCTGAGACCAATGAAAGATGCAGCGCTTGAACACTCACACAACAACAATAAGAAAAAAAGTGGTGTTGCAGCTTTGACCACAAGGCCTGACTTCAAAGTGCAGATGAAAGCTTTTCAGATGTGGACGGATTCCCAGAGAGGGTTTGCTCAGTACTCAAAATGCTCTGCATCTCCACTTCGGGAGACCCAAAAGAGCCAGAGTGGGCGTTCTGACAGCCAAGCTCTGGTACTGGACTTAGAGGCTTCAGACACGCCTGGATATAGTGTAATTCTCAAATGTTTTTGGTACAAAGCAGTGCCTAAAGCAGAAGACTATGACAAGCTTTGTAAGAAAAAGGAAAATCTGGGAGAATGCAAGACATACAGTATTAGATTTTTTCCCCTCATAATTTATTGAATTTTAGGACACTACTGGTGATGAAGATTATGGTTAACGCCAGTGGGGAGACTGCGGCTAGTTGTCTATCTTTACTTTGAATATTTTTTACTTTGATAAAGGCCTGCTAACTTCCCTATGTATTTTTCATTTATTTTAACTGGCCACTGACCATGAGCTGGGGAATTTAATTAAAAGCCCTTATGTCCATCATATGGTTGATTCTACTGAAGTAAATATGAGACTGAATAAGGAGAATCTTATTACTTGAATGAATGTGCTGCGATATTAAGCTAATGGAGAAAGAGTGAATATTAGTGTGAGTTATAAGCTTAAATTAGTATGCGTAAGTGAACAGAGATGAGGCATGTCAGACTGGTTGCTCTTAACACTATTAGGGGATTTATAGCCCTCAGGGCCATAGTATGATAAGAAAAAAAGAGCAGAGAGCCATCAGACACTGACCGTTTTAGAAATGTCAAATTACTTGGTTTGGGTCAAGATCCAGACTTGTAATCCAAGGACTGTGCATTCAAATTCATAAGCTATCACCAATGTTCCCTTGACAAGACATTTGACATTTGACATATTATCAGACAAGCATTTGGTCTTTTCTAAAGGAACTGCCTGCCATGTATTTGGATGGTTTTATTATTCATAGTTATGGTCAAATGTTCTTGCCAGTGCAGTTCTAATAGTAGCACTCAGTTGCATGTGATATTTGTTTTATTTTTCAAATCTTCAAATTAATCTGTTAATGGAAATAGGGGTGGGCGATACAACCAAAATCTTTTATCATGATCATTTTTGTTTTCACGATAATGATGTATATCACAGTATAGTTATTTTTGCTTTAAGTAAGGTTTTTATGATATACCATTGGAATTTCATAATTCTCATCATCAATTTCAATATCACAAAAAACTAATACTAAAACACTCAAGCTTACTGAAGATAAGTAAACAGTAAACAGTGTGATAAAATAAGAAACTACAATAGAACAAAAACACAAATGAAACAGACCTATGTGAAAAGCAAAAGTGATTAATCTGGGAGCAGTAAGAGATTTTATGGTTTTTGTAGTTTGATTAACATTAATGGCACAGAAGGCACTAGGTTTATTAGCCTGCTGTCACTTTAAGACTGCACGCATGGATCTAATAAATTCATACGCATGCGTTTTCTTTCTCAAGTTTTTACATTCAAGACATAATTGACTGTGATTACAAGGATGCTCATAAATATGGGTATTTAAACACATTCAAGCTCAATAAGGCGCCAGAAAGAACTCAGTTCAACTTTTTGTGTGCGGGTTTGCAGGTGTGTGCTCGAACCATCTTTCAGACAGTGCACACATAACAATTTTCACATACACAAATTTGTACTCAAACGGTTTAAAATCACTTGTCTTTAAATCACAGTGTTTAAAAATGCATTCAAATGACAAGCTTTAGAGATGGCGTAGCACAGACACATTACATGAGCTCAACCGTTTTGTAAAGGTTACTGTTTCTATCTCAGACAAGCAAGTGCCGATGCTTTGCAAAAGGGTCAGCTCTTGACATGGTAAAGTGTAGAACTTCAAAATTTGATGGGAAGATCAGATAATTAATCCTCAAAGAATTTTATGTGATATCCCTTGCTTTTGATCACAGTACCTTAGTGAATTTGAGCAAAGTGTGTGACATTGTCGTGATCAATTCAGTGAAACTCTTGTGGAGACACATGATTACTGGGGTCTTATTCTCAGTAGAAAACCATAGATGCAGCTACGCCATGCTCATATTTAGCATACAGATGGCAATGGCAATCATCATGCTAATTTATGTAAATCTATCATCTGATACAATCACTTGAAGTGACTTAACCTTTAACCTCATCTATGTTATACATTCCGAGTGTCATAAAAAAACTAATTACATTTTACTGCTATCACACTCAGTGTTATTACAGAAATAAACTTATGAATTATGATACAGCGTAAAATACATTGCAGAAAATCTTTAATATTGGCCAAACAGAGGATTGCAACTGATTCTAAAAGACAGGAGATGGAGGTATTATTTTTGCCAGATCAGAAAGCAGTAAAATATTTGAAAAGGTTAGCCTCCTCTCAAAATCATGTCTGACATTAAAATGTTCTCTCAGAAATGTCTCCACTTTGAGGGAATATCTGTTCTGTGTTAGCCAACCACATTGTGCGCAGTTGGTTTTGAATAGCTTTTGTGCTAATACACAAAAGGGTGGTTAAATTGATGTGAAAGGCACTAACGTATGATTAAAATATTTAGACATCCCATGTTCGAGGTCTAGAACTGGTCACAGACGAGATAGAAAACAGTGAAAGGTTTGGAAATAGAAAGCCAATGAGTACATGTATACCCTGTACAGTATCTCTGGTGTATGATGGGAAATATTTCTGAATTGTATACTCTACCATTCAAAAGTTTGGGATCTATAATGTTGCTTGTTGTTTTTTGTTGAAATAAATTAATTCAGAGTTCTGGCATGAAACTCTAGATGGCGCAGTCCAATAGGTCTAATTTAATCTGACCTAATGACATCATTATCACATGACTCAGCTGATTGGTTCTCTCCTTTATCAGTAGCCAATGAGCTCGCTGCTCAACATTCAAATATATGACTAGTGCTTGCCGTAGCAGTGCAGCTTGCTTCAGAAACCCTCCACCTTCCCCAGCTCCACCTGTATAGATCTGCTACGAGGTGATTCATGTATGCTATATGGGGGTTATTTCATGAATGTTATATTTGCAGCAGCAATATTTAGATGGCGCAGTCCAATAGGTCTAATTTAATCTGACCTAATGACATCATTATCACATGACTCAGCTGATTGGTTCTCTCCTTTATCAGTAGCCAATGAGCTCGCTGCTCAACATTCAAATATATGACTAGTGCTTGCCGTAGCAGTGCAGCTTGCTTCAGAAACCCTCCACCTTCCCCAGCTCCACCTGTATAGATCTGCTACGAGGTGATTCATGTACGCTATATGGGGGTTATTTCATGAATGTTATATTTGCAGCAGCAATATTTCTTACATGCTCACAGCAGCATGTTGTGGATGTACTGGCAGTAGCAAGTCTCGGTACTTGCTCTGCCGCAGCAGCAGCAGCAGCGTAGCAGATCTATTCCACCAAGACCAAATACATTAACATTGTCATGTACATTACCATGCCAATCCCTCCGAGAGTTGTCATGACAGAACTATTTTTATTCAGCAATGACACATTAAGTTGATCAAAAAAATAAAGGCATTTGTAATGTTCAAAAAGATTTGTATTTCAAATAAATTATGTTCTTTTAACCTTAAAGGGTTAGTTCACCCAAAAATGAAAATTAGCCTGTGTTTTACTCACCCTCAAAGCGTCCTATGTGACTTTCTTCTTTCAGACAAATCCAATCGGAGTTATATTAAAAATTATCCTGGCCCCTCCAAGCCAATGTGGGTAAGCAGGTGTTGGTTGTCAACAGTTCAGAAGACGTGAAATAAAGTGCGCGCATCCATAATAAAATGTCCCTCACACGACTCCGGGGGTTGAATAAAGGCTTTCTAAAAGAATTGTGCTTCTAATTTGTGAACGGCCTTTTGTTTTGTTTTGTTTTGTTTTGTCTCCGCGTTCGTCACTAATCACACAACGTCGACGTCTTACGTTATCCGCCGGAATGGCTTTCGCGTATGACAGTCATCGGAAGTGAGAAAAAGGTGTTTATTACGTTTGAAATATGGATATTTATCTTACAAAAATGCATGGATTCGCTACAGGAGGCCTTTATTATCAAAAATGCATGGATTCGCTACAGGAGGCCTTTATTCACCCCCCGGAGCCGTGTGAGGCACGTTTTATTACGGATGCATGCACTTTATTTCACGTCTTCTGAACTGTTGACAACCGAACACCCGCTTACCCCCATTGAAAGGCTTGGAGGGGCCAGGACAATTTTTAATATAACTCTGATTGGATTAATCTGAAAGAAGAAAGTCACATACACCTAGGATGCTTTGAGGGTGAGTAAAACACAGTCTAATTTTCTTTTTGGGGTGAACTAACCCTTTAATATTCATCAAGGAATCTTGTAAAAAAAATCCACAAAAATATTAAGCAGCATAGCTGTTTTTAACATTGATAATAATAATAAGAACAAATTATTATATTACTTCACAATAATATCATTTTCTTTCTTTCTTTCTTTTTTTGATCAAGTATGCAACCTTGCTCACACATAAGAGACTTCTTAAAAAAAAATAAAAAAAACCTTGTAAAAATCTTACTGACCCCAAACTTTTGAACAGCATGCTTGAGAATGAGAATTTAAAGTGCTTTTCCTGTAAAACTACCAGTGGCCGTGTCAGTCTCAGGTCACCCAACAATAAGATTATATCAGCAAGCTTTGAAACTTCTAGGAAGATGATGCTTGTGTAGATATATACTAAAGAAGGTGCTGAGGAGCTGGCAGCGCTTTCTGAATGTGTGATGAGAGGCGAGCGCTTACATCAGTGTGTCCTGACACTGCAGTTCTTCTGCTGTTCAGTGGGTGGTAGCAGAAACCCCTCTGACAGCCCGTCTCGCTTTAATAAGCAAAACTGTACAGGGAATTCAAAGCCCACCTTCACAGTCACAGAGACAGCGAAATAACAGAGACTAGAGGAAGAACGTGATTGTAGCAGTATTACCATTTTTTTTTAACAACCACTGTTTTATGTCCAGTGCTCATATGCAAGTCAGCTGATACTCTTCTGCTCTGCCGGCCTCTGTCTGTATCCTTGAGCAAAGGGCTGAACTTTAAGTACACCCTCTTTCTATTCTGCCTTTTTTCCAGGCTGTTGCATTATGACAAAAGTGTTTCCTGTATTACAAACACGCTGTCTATGTTTTTTTTTGTTTTTTTTTTGCAGCTATTTTTTTTTAGGAATTTGACTGTCATCACTTTCCAACTGAAAATTAACTAACTGTATCATAATACTGAATATATTTTAAAGGCCATTACATTTTTATTGACAGCATTACAGTAAAAAGCCTATAGCAGAATTTTGAAACTAGTTTCCCAAACTACATGGTACTCGGAATTTTGAGGTACTGACTTTTCATTTATTTTTTGGGAAGCAAATGAATACCAATACAAAATAAAAATCTGTGTTCAGCATTCTTGCCTTAATTAAATTATTTATATTTTGAGTTGAATCAGATTTGGCACAATGTCTCAGGTTTACACAATTTATGGCAGAATAAATGCTATTTATTTTCATAGATAGCATTTTTTTTTTTCAGATATATGTCTTGTAGGAATGTTGGTGACTCACAAGCTAATGTAAGAAACTTGCGATTTTATTTTTTAACCATAGATGTCAAAAGAATATAGTCAATAAGTAGTAACATTACAAGTTACTATCAAAGAGATGATATCATTTATCTATAATTGGTTCAGATTTGGCATGATATCTCAGGTATATATCATTTATGGCAGAAATATGCTATTTCCTTGCATAGACAACATTTGTTATTAGATTAATATCTTACGTAGGAATGTAGTGTAGTGACATCAACCATATAGATGTCAATAGAAGTAGATTAAAAAGTAGTAACATTACAAGTTACTTTTGTAACTTTTGTAACATTACAAGGTACTTTTAAAAACTATCAGATGATATCATTTTTTTTTACAGCCAGAACAGCATCTGCTACAGAAACATAAGAATCCCAATTAGTGAACAGATAAATTTACACTAAACACATTTGATAAAATTAGACTCAAATGTATCTTGAATTTGTTTTGAATTTGTTCATTTACATGAAACATCCGAATGGATAAGTGGCCTATTTTATTTAAAAATGTGACCTGAAAAAATTATCCTTTATCTTAAACTAATATAGTGAAAAAGTGCTTAAGCGCCAAAGAAATGGAAGTGTTTCTGTGCCTATTCAAATGGTTCTCTGACTCAATTAACACTGCAATCGATCAAGGCTACAAACATATTAACTCTTTTTAATAGCCTTCATTTCGCTCTCATCCTCCATATGACGAAAGCATGAATAATGGTCTCATTAATTGCGATCACTATTCAGATTTCACTGTCCAATCCTGCAGTTTCATTACCTGCCTGTTACCATCGATTATGATGTAGCACACAGCCAATAGGCCCATGTTTAATTGGGTCAGTTATTATTTATATGTAAATGTATTTTCATATTGCTGATTTTATCAGCCTGTGACTGGAAATAAACACAGTGTTTGTGTTTTACATCTGCTCGCAAAAACATTCACAACGAAGCTGGTGATATAATTACTGCAGGTAGTCTTCAACCTGAATAATACCTTTATCTGTCCTGGTGAAATGGCAGTCTAATGGATTTTCCCCCATGAACCCTGTTAAATGAAAATGATTATGTAAATAAAATATATATTTTTGGTGAGGAAACTTTAAGGTTTCTCATTAGGATGGAAAAATGAACAGTTTTGGTTCACAATGTCTTCATCAATATGGTTGTGAAATACTGTGGAGTTTTTTTTTTTCACCATCCTGACAGGACTGAAATTCTTGCTATTATACAGCTTGGTGGGTTCAGACAGGCCAAGTGGACTATTCAGGGGGGACTGGCTAATTTTCACAGTGCACATAATATTGATTAATATAGACTAATAAAACTAATGACTTATACTTCAGATGAGGATAGTGACTATGTTTAGACTGCAGATATTTCCCCGTTTTTACACAGCCTTGTTAAATAAACTCTTAAGTCCCTTATTAATTCATTTGTCTGAACACTAACATTTTTCTTGTGTACGCTGTCAGCCTACACTAAAAAACACCGGGTTAAAAACAACCCAATTTGAGTTGTTTTTAGCCCAGAGGCTGGGTAAATATAGGACCGAGCACATGTTGGGCTAACCTGACCCAGCAAGTTGGGTTGTTTATTTAACCCAGCATAATGGGTTGATTTTACAATAATGGCTTTTTTTAAACTCATACATGAATTAGTACTTACAAATTAACTGAATCCCCTAAATTTTTGTAAAATACATAACACAAGCAGTAGTTTATACATGTCATATTCCTTTATTTTCGGAGAGGACAGTTCTTAATATTTCCTTTAAACTCTTTTAACAAACATTTTAGAATTGATCAACCTGTCTCTGTGATCCCGTTTCCATTGAAACCATGCTGAATCTTGTGCCAGAGCTGGGGTTCGTTCGTGTATGGTGGGAGAACTGCAAACCTCACACTGCTGCCCTGCGTTTCACTCGTAGGCGAAATGATGCTGTGACTCACTCCATAACCTGCCCATAAACAGTGCACAGCTCTGAGAACGTATTTTAGCATCCAAAGTAATTACGGCAGATTGAGTAACTATGAATAAAATTAGGAATTTATTTTATACAAGGCATAAGATTTCCATCACATGAAAATAGTGCTGCTAGATTTTAGTTGACTGACATTGCGTCCCTATATGTTATTTTGCATAAAATAAAATGTTTTTTTGTTGTTGAAATAGAACACACACAAACCTGTATTTCACCGAAGAAATGCACCAATTTAGAAGCACTGAGAACTACTCTGCACTGAAAAGGACGAAAAGAGTATGCGCTCAGTAACTCAATCGCTGGATTGTTACATCAAGTGGTGGGAAAGGGGTGCATTTCACCCAGCCACTGGTTATAACAAAAACTACCCAACATTCATAAAATAACCCAAAAAACCCAGTGTTTGGGTTGAAAAAATAACCCCATTTTTAGAGTGCATTTACTATATTATAAGTCAATTTTTAGCCAAAAATGAATATTCTATCATCTTTTAACCACCTTCAAGCTGTTCCAAAAATCTCTGAGTTTTTCTGTAGAACATAAAATAAGGTATTTTAGAACTGTTCTTGCCCATTCAATGGTCAGTAGGGTTCGAAACAACATTTGAGCCTAGTGACTTTCATTGAATAGATAAATCAAAAAAAAAATATATATATATGCCTTTGAGGGTTTTTTAATCTTTGGGTGAACTATCAATTTAATACAAATGGAAATTGAATCACATTCTATGGATGCCCTGTCATGCATTTGGAAATTCAGACATTGCTCTGATGCACTAAGACAGCTGATGAGGCTTCCAGTGTCACGATTCACTGGGAGGAACGAGGAGACACAGGAGAATACTTCAACTAGAATTTAATCCAACAAGCCAAGGGATACATACACTGGAACTTAGGGATGACATAACAGCGGACGAAGACTCCGGGAAACACAGGGTTTAAATGCAAGGGGCAAACGAGATAATGAATCAAACACAGCTGGATTCAAATTAACACAATGAGGACAGGAACCGGAAACATGACCAAAAAAGTAAAACAGGAACTAAGACAGGGGTAAAACAAGGAAACAGAAGTCCACAACACAGACATAACTCCCCACTCCCGGAAGGCACGTCCCGCGCCATACAACATCCATGGGTGCTCTGGAGGCCTCTAAGAGCAGGGTTCCAGGACGGAAGACCCATGGCGGATCTGGCAGTTCAGGGCGACATGGTGGAGCAGGCAGACCAGGAGGCCATGGCGGAGCAGCCTCCAAGGCTGTGGCCCCAGCCCTGGCCTCTACGGCTGGCGAGACCCTCCATGAGCCAGAAATAAGAACAGGAGCCCTCACCGGGCTAAACTCGGGGACAGGAGCCCTCACCGGGCTAGATTCGGGGGTTGGAGCCGACACTGGAGCGAGCTCTGGGGCTAGGATGAGGGCGGAGAACAGACTTTTTCTCCTCATCCTCCTTTGATTAGAGGACATTGGCGCGGCCAGCAGGCTTGACATCGGAACGGCCGGCGGGCTGGAGAGAGCCACGGTCGGCGAGCTTGACTGAGGAATGGCTGGCGGGCTTGACATCGGCATGGCTGGCGGGCTGGAGAGTGCCGCGGCCGGCGGGCTTGACTGAGGAACGGCCGGCGTTTTTGGGCTGAGGACAGAAACGGTGCTGGGAAGAGATGGGTGGTCAGAACATTTGGCCAGGTATGCGGAGGGTCCTGGCGGGGGGTGAGCTGGTGAGGCCCGGTGGTCTTCGGGAGGGACTGGATGATGATTGCTCTGAATTTTTTCCACTTCGAGACTTACTCCATTTAAGTCTAGGACATGATTAACCAACTCGATCAGGGGGAAACTGTACATGGGAAGATCGCAGCCGATTACGTCATCATCCAGCCCCAGCCGAAAACAGACACTGAGAGCGGCGTCAAACCAGCTCACCAGGTTAGAGAGCTCTAGGAACTCCTCTACATACCTCTCCAACTCCCGACCACCCTGCCGCAGACACCAAAGCCTGTCTTCAGCCGTAGTCATTCTGTTTTTGGTCCGCTGTTCTGTCATGATTCACTGGGAGGAACGAGGAGACGCAGGAGAATACTTCAACTAGAATTTAATCCAACAAGCCAAGGGATACGCATACTGGAACTTAGGGATGACATATAACAGCGGACGAAGACTCAGGGAAACACAGAGTTTAAATGCAAGGGGCAAACGAGATAATTAATCAAACACAGCTGGATACAAATTAACACAATGAGGACAGGAACAGGAAACATGACCAAAAAAGGAAAACAGGAACTAAGACAGAGGTAAAACAAGGAAACACAAGTCCACAACACTGACATCCATTTGTTAAATATTAAATAAATAGACAAACTAGACAGTTAGTAATGCTCATGGTAGAACTAGCATAGATGATGCACGTTTTACAGATTGAACTAAAAGTGAAATGTGAAAAGGAACAGTTAGTTTGAAGCTTTTAAAAAGCAACTTTGATGCTGCCAGCTATGAGCAGCCAAAGTAAAAAAAAACAAAACAAAGAAAACAGGAGGGGTCTAACGTGGGTTTTCTTGGTCTGGTTGAGGATCAGACATGCTGCTGTGTTCTAAATCGTCTGAAAAGGGCTTGATAGTTCTAGGTGGGAGGCCAGGTGGTAAAGCATTGCAGCACATTTACTTAGTTTATGTAAGGTCACAGAAACTTTTTATGAAGTTTCTGTACATCGTTCTCACTAAATGCCTTTTCGGATGATAACTGTTTTAGATGGGGACGTGATGCAATTTCAGCATTTACAGGTGCTAGTCTGAGATTTTATTGTCTCTTGAATCAGAAATGTCTGTCTTTCTTCTACCATTCAGGAGAAAATGACTTCCAAATTACCTAGTATTTTTGACAAGCAGCAGAATCATGTGTAATTTAATTTCCACCTGAGTCGTTGGATTGGTCAAAAAAGTAATTTTGGAAAATCTTCTTTGACCCTTTTCTAAGTGCTGTAGGGCTGCTGTTCGACACTTTTGCAGGTAGTGATAGTTTGGATGTTTGGCACAACGGATGCTCGTATCAAAGAACTGAGAACTATAATTAACTATGGCCACTTACTGCAAAGTTTTGCCCGAGTAAATACCTTGTTCCATGCATATGGAGTCTTGAATTTTTGATGATTGACAGCAGCAATTTGGCAGCTTGTGACTGACCAAACATGAAGTTTGAAATGTGTTGGATACTGTATCATCATTTTGAATATCATTTCATTATTGATTATGCTGTTTAAACTGCTGCTTTTATACAGAATGCTTTCTCTTGACAATCATGTGTTGGTGCTGTGTTTGTGGTTTACCGGATACAATATAAAAAAAATTACTTTGAAATTACTTTCTCTTGCCGCTCTATGTATTAATTGCTATTCGAATACATGAGTTTTATCACAGAAGATCCATGTGGCTGGTTAATTCTGTTTATAGATGCTATAAAAGCTGCACTAGGATATGCTTTCTCTGATCTGCATTACCCAGTGCCCCACATAGACTGAAACTTTGGAGAACCTCTAGGCACCCTTTGATGGTGTCTCAACTATCCTACTGAGTACACAAGGAATATCAATATACATTTCAAATGCCTCAAAACTTTTACTTTATGCCTTTTCCTTTAGTTTCTAAGGGAACTGACAGTCTTTCTTGCACAAACTTGTGGGTTTCTCAGAGTTCCTCAGAAAAATGCTATCCTTGAAAGGCTATTTAGAGGTTCTCCAAAATGCCATAGAAGAACCTTTAAATGAACAGTTCTTAAAACAACCATTTTTTCCACAGTGTAAAGAACATTTTAATAATCTGAAGAGCCTTTTACTACTATAAAGAACATGTGCAATTGAAAGTTTCCATGAATGTTAAAGGTTGTTTATAGAACCATCAATGCCAGTAAAGAACCTTCATTTTCATGAGTTTGTGCAATCATCATTCATTTCATGCCCTAATCTGATAAGGTCAATGAGCATTAGCAATATTATGTGTGTTTATTAAGCATTCAGTGTATAAGCAAAATGTTCCTCAGAGAGATGACTTAGCATCCATGTACAACGTTCGTGAAACTACAGGTAGAATTCTGAATCAGCATTCGCCCCCTCACTCACACTTTCCACAGTGCCAGGAGCAACGCCATGGGCTTCCAACTAGGCTTCTGTTAGCAGTGCCTTAGGATCCTGTCATAGCCGACTGGCACAACCTGGAGAGCTCAGCGAGAATAAGCAGAACTTTACGTCTGCCATCATGTGAGGGTCAGTGTCAAACCTTCCCCTTGAGCAAAGTTCTATGAGATCAATAGAAAAAAATATAAAGAAATCAGAAAATCGTAAAATCTAAAATACTAATGCACCTCTGCAAACTGGCCCTGAGATTAATCTGATTACAGCAGGAATGAGATGAACAATGGTGAAGAATGTTAATTCGGTTTCTATTCATAATTGGCATCTCATTCTTTATTTGGTGACAGTTGGCAATTGGGGAAATCATTACGTTAATCTACACCAACAGTGCATTCACTTTATAACTCTGCCAGCAGATTTTGCCGGTTCGTTCTGCATTCCAAAGAGTGGGGAGAAAATTAGGGGGAGTAGGAGGCACTGCCATTTTTGAGCATGAATTACTCTGCTTAGATTTTCACTCCATCCAGCGCACTCCACGGCCCTGCTACTGATGTGAAATTCCAGAGTCTGTGACAGTGCCTGTTTTTCTGCTCTTATTGACTGCACCGTCTGGGAGAAAGACCTGGCAGCGAGATATGGACGAGACACTTTTTAATGCACTCTACACATTAGGCTAAGGCTTTATTGTGTGTGTGTGGTGCATGAAAATACACATTTAAATATTGCATTGGTATTTTCAATGGCTCATGGACCAACCTGACTGACAGCCATTATCTGATGTGAATATAATTAGTCCAATTAAAAATCTTAAATGTACAGGGAAGATGATAAAATGATACTGTATATTTTTTTCAATTTATGTACATTCTTTTCCCCTAAACTTGAATTTTTTTCATATATATTTATTCTTTATCTACCTATCATCTTTCTATCTATATCTATATGTCTTTATATATAATTATGAATGCATGTGTGAAACAAGCTTGTTTCCTTATGGGGGCCAAAAAAATGTCCTCACAAGGTCAAAATTTACTGGTATTACTATACTTGTGGGGACATTTGGTCCCCACAACGTGATGAATACCAGGTACACACACACACATACACACGCACATAAAAAAATTGCCATTAAATTCTAAATGAATACATTTCGTTTGAAGTCTGTGTGAAATTGCCAATATTTGTCACTTTGCTCAGCAACCACAACTGCAAATAACCTATTGTCAGTCTAATGAACAATGTTATTTGGGGGTGAAATTTGTTCTGATAATTGGTAATAATTCATTGAACATTGGTGTCTTGTATCCTAATGCTATTATTATGTCTCTGTATCTCAGAAAGAACACAACTATAGTGAACTTTATAACAGATTTGTTATTTAGAATCCCTCTGCAAGAAATAACCAGAGGGGCAAGTAATTACTGCCAGCTAATCCACACATAGACACTCATTAACATCAGCGTAATGATGGTTCTCAGAATTCCCCTGTGTTAAAAAGATAAATTTCTTCTTATACCAACATGGTTGCACAGTTACGTGCATGGAGCACGAAGCACGGAGTTTGTTTGGTTTGAATGCTTGGCGTACTGAGTATGACAGTTCATCAGAACTTCACAGGAAAAAAAATCTGAGTAGGTGCTTGTGGCTGTTCTAATTCCAGATCTTAAGCTTTGCCCTAGACGTACTCATTAGTCCAATAACACAATCCAGCTCTGGTGATGTCTTCTTCAATATTTTACACACTGTTTCTGTAGACATTCCTTTTTCATCTGCCCATGCACACTCTCTCACTTGCTGTTTTGTCTCCCTTAGTAATCCTTAGTCACAAGGTTCTGTTTCTAAGCATAATCATCTAAAACTCAGCAAATGTTCAGTTCAATTATTAGTTGCTTGGTAACCAATGGTAACCAACTTCATTTTTATGGTTACTAACCATAATGTAAATGAAGTGCTTTATTTTTGTAGTCATATTCATTGTCTGTGTGATTTTGTGGCTCTTTTTCTATATATAGAATAGTTTCACCGCATTTGTCCACCCTCAGAAATGTCAACAAGGACAGCAATTAAACATGATTAAACAGTGTGTGATTTTAAAGAAGCACTTAGTACTTTTTATTCCTTATTTTAAAAAAGTTTTACTCATAAAGAAATGAATAACACTTAAAAAAAAGCTTACAGTCACATAAAATATGACCAGTCCAATTGCAATTACCTTCCTGTTTTTGAACACTTAAAAAAGTTCACTTTTACAGTTGCATTGCTAACTAAAATGCATATTGCATTTGTATGATGCTGCATCTATGCAACTTGTCAATAAACAAAGTGCATCTTTAAAACAAAAGGTCATATGCGGATGTCTCTTTTTGTTCATCATAAGAATTCATAAATGCCTCTGTGAGCAAAGTCAAAGCCGAGAACAACTTTAGGCAACTTTAGGCAACTTTAGGCATGTTAATGAAGTGTTAATTAACATACTCTAAATTGCAACATTTTTTTTTGTTTTTCTGTGCTTTTTGAAATCACAATATTCTTTCATTTATATTCAAAAACATTTGGTTCCTGCCTTCAGCATTTTTTGAATCCATGATTAACTCATTTGCCTAAATGTTTCCCAAGATTGGTTTGTTTACTGAAAACACAGAGGCTTCTCAATTATTTCATTCAACCCCTCAATGAGATTATGTATGTATTTGACCAGAAAGCATTCTGCCTGGTGCCAAATGACATCTTATAAACAAATTATTGCCTTTTTCTATAACCCGGGCAGTATGAGGGAGATGGGGAATAGCTCAGTTTAATAGCCTTTAAGCTTGAATGATCAGTCTTGCAGAGGTGCAGTGGAGACAGTGGCCCATCCCCTCTACTCCCACTGGCAGCTTTTGAGTGGGTGGGTGGAAATCAAAGAGATCATTTTAAATGAGCGTTTCAAATCCATTACACAGCAAACATTTAGATGTGCTGGAGGCAGCACATAAAGCAGAGAAGCTGTGAGATGTTTCCCGTTGTATTACAAAACATTTTGCTGCAGCCGAAGCAAGACAAAACCACATGGGTATGGATTAAGAAATTCAAGCCGTGAAATTCTTTTACAAAAAAGACCCACACTTGATCATTCGCCAAATTGAAGAGTGTGGCGTAGTACTAGAGGAAATGTTTGCTGATAACACATTAATCCTTAAAGGGATAGTTCTGTCATCATTTACCCACTCTCATGTCATTCCAAACCCATATGACTTTCTTTTATTTATGCATTTGGCAGATGCTTTTTATCCAAAGCAACTTTGCATTCAAGGTACACATTTACATTTTCATCTGTTCTTGCTTACCCTGAGAATCGAACCCATGACCTTGGCTTTGCTTTTCTACCATTTGATTTACAGGAAAGCTGTTTTTTTTCCTTCTTCTTTTTCTTTTGCAGAACACAAAAGAAGATCTTTTGAAAGTAAGCAGGGTCCAAACAACATTTCTGCAGAAAAAAAAAAGGAAGTTACACAGGTTTGGAATGCAATAACAGTGAGTAAAGATGATAGAACTGTTACTTTAGGAAAAAGAAGGCAAGGAATTGTGAACTGGCAACTGTACAGAATAAATCTATCATGAAGACTGGACAGTTATTTCAAATGCATTCAAGCTTTATTATATTATGTGCATGTTGATTTGAATCATTCAGATTTAGAATTTTATTCATGTAAATGATTCAGCTTGACATATAGTGGGATCTAAATACCTGAGGCCACAAAGATGTCACATTAAAGTATGTATCATTAAAATACATATTTACAATTCTGCACTTTATACCTTAGTACCTTAAAGCACAAGCTACTTTTGGTCCATTCTCAAATCTTGCTGGAGAACATCACGTTTTACACAATTTTTTGGAGTTCGTGGCATGTTGAGTGCATGCTGTTAAAAAAAATGCAGAAGCATTTTCCTAGTGGTCTCAGACTTTTGGACCCCTTTGTGAATTGAGAACACACTGTGCCTGTTGAATGGTTTGGGAAAAGACCCCCATAAAGTAAAAAAAAAAAGCTCCTTATAACCAATTCCAGGTGGCAAATATTGCCTTTTAATAAGACTCCACAGCCTGTTCACTGACTGTCTGATGTTTCTCAAAAATAGGAAAGCACTTTCTCAATCTGGCAAACTCTAATCTGATTGGCTGACTTCACGCAACCGGGAATAAGAACACAAAAGGGTTTTTTTATCAGTCTGTCTGGAAACAAAGTCATACAAGGTAACACACTGATTTAACTGGTGCTGTTGAGGATGAAATAATCATTGGATTTGCCACAGCTGCCAGGTCAGTGGCATAAATGTAAACAAAATAGCAAAGTGAATTAAAACTTTAACTAAAAAATGAAATGAAAAGACTTTTCTCTTTTTCATTTAGACTAGACACTGAAATATTTATTAAAATAACAAAAAAAGAAAAACCTATGAAATTGTTAAAAATTACAAAAAACTAACTTTAACTAAAATTACTAAAATTTAAACTAAAACTGAAAAGAAAATGTAGAAATTAAATCTAAATATTAATAAAAATATATATATGATATCTCAATTATACTAAAATGACACTCATCAAATATTTAAAATAATTTAGTTAAGTCACTTGGAAAAATGTTCTCTACATATCCACAAACAGAATTGTATATTAATTTTTCCCAACAGTGCTCTATTATTATAGTATAATCGCTTTCAAATAAATCCACATGTGGTTGATTTTTTTTTTACATGTCAGTTATACATTTTCCTCACGCCCACGTGGGTGATTATTGGCTAGAATATTAGTAATGTCTACCAGACCTTATGTCGTAGTCAGAAGTCTGGCTACGAGAGACTGCATCTCACCTGATGTCAACAAACATGTTTGGAAGGCGAAACCATTACCAAAGTCTAGGGACCTTTTGATGGAGGACATAAATTTGCAGAGGCACAAACACACAAACCATGGGGCTATTAGTTACGCAATGGGAGGTCTCTTTCCCCAACCAGCATCCATCATGGTAAAATAGCATCCACAGCTGTGCCATTCCCATCTAAGTGTGTGTGGTAAACTCAGGAGATGCTACTCTCATCCCATTACTGGAGCATCTCATGTCAGACCTCAGCATTAGTGAGCCCCTGTGTCCTCCACTGAGTGTGTGTGTGTGTGTGTGTGTGTGTGCATGTGTACCTTCCTTTATTGCAGTGTGGATCCGAAAGAAGAGCTGCT
Organism: Sinocyclocheilus rhinocerous; assembly: GCF_001515625.1. Classification (NCBI taxonomy): domain Eukaryota; kingdom Metazoa; phylum Chordata; class Actinopteri; order Cypriniformes; family Cyprinidae; genus Sinocyclocheilus; species Sinocyclocheilus rhinocerous. The sequence goes on from NW_015636845.1 coordinate 338,642, forward strand.
TAAAGCCAAGAGATGTGACTGATAGTGGCAGATGGAGGACTGATGATTCCGACTGCCCACTGAGGGAAGACACTTCACACATCTCTATTTCACAGTTTGGCATTTAGGCCCCAGTACAAGTCACAAACAGCCAGCCAAGGCACTGTTCTATCAGAAAGTGAGAGGATGTGTTGGATAAGAGACACCAAGGGCCCAGATGTCCCACTGTACGTGAATAATACCGTATCTGCGTGGCTGTGCGATGATATACGGCGTTCTGAAATCCTATGGGTGATGTATGAAGCGATGTCTCTCTGCCTTCCCAGGATACAAACTAACTCTCGCTACTGACTCATTTGTAGGGAGAGGCAGAACTCGACTACTCATGTTTAAACATGGCCGCTACAATGCTATCTAAACAAACCCTTCAGGCTGTGAGCTGATAAGCCCCGGATGGGTCAATGCTTTGCGTTTAAAAACAAAATGACAAATGCACAGGGGTTACGTTCACACAGCAGCATAATACGGTCAGTTTTGTTTTAGAATGCTAAGTACTGTTATGTTCATATACTGTATAATCTGAGCAAACTGAAGTGAACCGACTGAAGAAGGATTTAAAAGTAAGTTTTGTCAACCGGTGCTGTGTGAGCGGAACCACACTGGACAACTAGCTAATTAAAGGGATAGTTCAACCAAAAATGAGGATTCTGTTATCATTTACTTGCTCTCATGTCGTTCCAAACCCGTATGAATTTCTTTTTACTGCTGAACACAAAAGAAAAATGGAATTAATGAATATGCGGTTGGGTGAATTCAGTACAATTGCAGGACATTGTGATTCATTTTAATGCTTAATAAATTACCCACGAGTGTCGGAAGAAAGTTCACTGCAAAAATAACTTCTTAATAAGTTTTTAATTAGTCTTGTTTGATGTGTTTACCGGAAAATATATATAAAATTCTTGCAGGACTGCATAAGATATTAAGTGTTTTCAGAGAATATACTGTATCATTAATATTTTTTCATTCGTTAAAAAAAAAAGTAAAACATCTGCCAGTACAAAAAGACAAGATATACTTACAGTGTGACCAAAATAAAATATATGAAAACAAGTCTTAATATGCAGTGTTGCTTTTAATGTACATTTGCCTCTCTTTTTTTTTTTAGATATTTAAAGTACTTGCAATGGAAAAAAGACAGTCGGTTATTAATTAAGAATATTTAAATGAAGAAATGTGTACTTTTTAATAAAAACATTTATACATGTATTTCATTTTGTGTATCATAAAATATTGTATATAGTGTATTGAGTATTGTAAATGGAGGATACTTGTTTGATGTGTTTAATAGTAAATATATAACATTTTTCCAAAATAGCGTAAGATATTAAGTGGGTTTTTTTTTAAATAAAATATACTGTATCATTAATTAAGTGTATTTTTTCATTTGTTTTAAACAAGTCGAAGAAAGAAGTAAAACATCTAACAGTACAGAAAGATAAATACACTTGAAGTGTGTTCGAAATAAAATCAGAATCAGAATCAGAATCAGAATGAGCTTTATTGCCAGGTATGTTTACACATACAAGGAATTTGTTTTAGTGACAGAAGCTCCACAGTGCAACAGAATGACAGTAACAAGACAGGACACATATAATAAAAAGAATAATATACAAATATACAAAATAAACAATGTACAAAATAGCAAAAACACAATATCAATATTGACAATTATGTATGTACAGGTATGATATGTGCAAATTTGAAATGTAAAAAAGTATGTATATTAAATAAATAAATGTATAACAGTGTTGTGTGTTCCACGTTTATTGTCAAGTGTTCGTGAGATGGATTGCCTGAGGGAAGAAACTGTTCTTGTGTCTGGCCGTTCTGGTGCTCAGTGCTCTGTAGCGTCGACCAGACGGAAAACGGTTCAAAGAGGGAGTGTGCTGGATGTGAGGGGACCAGAGTGATTTTGGCAGCCCTTTTGCTCGCTCTGGATAAGTACAGTTCTTGGAGAGTAGTGAGGGTTGTACCAGTGATTCGTTCAGCAGTCCGGACTATCCGCTGCAATCTTCTAAGGTCTGATTTGGTAGCTGAGCTGAACCAGACAGTTATTGAAGTGCAGAGGACGGATTCAATGATGGCAGAGTAGAACTGGTTCAGCAGCTCCTGTGGCACGTTGAACTTCCTCAGCTGGCGAAGGAAATACAACCTCTGCTGGGCCTTTTTCACAATGGAGTCAATGTGAGTGTCCCACTTCAGGTCCTGAGAGATGGTGGTGCCCGGGAATCTGAATGACTCCACTGTTGTTACAGTGCTGTCCTTCACGGTCTTTAGTTGTGCAGTCATTGGTGTAGAGTGAGAAGAGCAGTGGGGAGAGGACGCCAGTGCTGATCGTACGGGTGCTGGATGAGAATTTTCCTAGCTTTCCTAGCTGCTGCCTGTCTGTCAGGAAGCTGTTGATCCACTGACAGAGGGAGGTGGGCACGGAGAACTGAGTTAGTTTGGTCTGGAGGAGTGTTGGGATGATGGTGTTGAAAGTCGAACTGAAATCCACAAACAGGATCCTCACATAAGACCCTGGTCTGTCTAGATGTTGCAGGATGTAGTGCAGTCCCATGTTGACTGTATCATCCACAGACATGTTTGCTCGGTAGGCAAACTGCAGAGGGTCCAGTAAGGGTCCAATGATGTCCTTCAGATAAGCCAAAACCAGTCTTTTAAATGATTTCATGGCCACAGACGTTAGAGCCACCGGTCTGTAGTCATTAAGTCTAGTAATTTTGGGTTTCTTTGGGAAGGGGATGATGGTGGAGCATTTGAAGCATGAGGGGACTTTGCACAGCTCCAGTGATCTGTTGAAGATCTGTGTGAAGATGGGGGCCAGCTGGTCAGTGCAGGTTTTCAGACAGGCTGGTGTCACACCGTCTGGGCCTGGTGCCTTTCTTCTCTTGTTCTTTCTAAAGACCTGACGCACATCATCTTCACTGATCTGGAGTGCTGGAGGTTTCTTGTCTTCTGTTTCCAGAAGACCTGGTGCACATCATCTTCACTGATCTGAAGTGCAGGAGGGGGGAGAGGGGGGTTGCAAGAGGGGTGAATGGTGTTTTTTCAAACCTGCAATAAAACTCGTTCAGATCGTCTGCCAGTTGTTGATTCTCCACAGTGCTGGGGGATGGTGTCTTGTAATTGGTGATGTCTTTCAGACCTTTCCACACTGAAGCAGGGTCACTGAAAAATATATGAAAACAAGACTTAATGTTGTATGCAATGTTGCTTTTTTGGTACATTTATCTTGTTTTAATTATTTATTTTTTTTTAGATATTTACCCTACTTGCATTGGAAAAAAAAGCCAGTTAACAATTAAGAATAGTTATAAGAACTCAAGTTTACACACACACACACAGAGAGAGAGAGACAGACAGACAGATAGATAGATGATATATACAATACCACTAAAATATATTACATTTTTGCAAGACATATTAAGATGTTAATGCAATATATTATACAAGATATGAAGTGTTTTCAGAGAATTTACTATATCTTTAATGCATTTATTTTTATATTTGTTTTAAACAAGTTGAAAATGAGTGTAACATCTGCCAGTGCAGAAATACAAAACGAACTTATGTTCAAAATACAGTATATTAAAACAAGCCTTAATATTTTATGCAGTGTTGTTTTCAATTGCATTTATCTTGTTTTAATTATTTTTTTAATATTTTAACTTATCAACCAATCGGTGAACATTGTTGGCGGGCCGTCCGGATACAAGCTTGCCCTTAATAACCAGTGTGCACGACTGCTGCATCAGAAATATACATTTTCTGCTAGAGGGTGTAGTAAATCAGCTCAAAAGGGAAATATTTATGACTAATTATAACTGGTTATGATTAATAATAAATATTTAGATTGGATCTTAGAATTAACTGTAGCAGAATCAATATTACAATTATTTGATCTGTCCGTCCACCGAGCAGACAATATAATCATTTATCAATTCAAGGAA
>NW_015636845.1:342646-377184 GCF_001515625.1 Sinocyclocheilus rhinocerous
AATCATCAAAGAATCAGAAATCACCTTAAAAGGGGCTGAAACTTAAACACGCATCTAAATAAGTGTAAACGGTTACTTGCATTGGCTTCGATTGCTGAACAAGAGTCCTGATGTGGTAGACAACGGAGGTTTTTGATGAGTTATTTAGGAGTGAGCTGGAAGTTTCCTTCTGGTTCTTCTGAAGATAGGAAAGTCCACAGAGAATCGAAGTTACTTGAAGATAAAAACTGCCGAAAAACAAACTCAAGAGGAGAGTCTTAGTGTGTTGTCCCAAAAGAAGAGGTTTTCTGAGCAAAGATCATTTTGGGCTAATGACTTTTGAGGGTTTCAACTTTGGGTGGAATAGCCAATACCAGGCGTGAATTTACTTGTCTTTGGAAACTGTTTGAAGTCAGACGGGGAGATGCGAGTGGTGGAGCTGTTCAACATCTCCTTGATAGTGAGAGGAACCATTTGGCAATTTAGCCCCCATATAAATGTAAAGTCTGTGACCAGGACTGTAATTTATATGCAAATGTCAAAGGCTAAAAGGGGTCTCTTAAGCCATAAACCCCAAAGACCATGCATGATTCTACGCAGACGCTACAAAGGTATGCAAAGGAGTTCCCACAGAAAGAACATATCAGCAGATCGCCATGGCAACCCTTCATATACAATTGACAGGTTTGTTTACTAGTCTTCACTTTTACCAGTGGAATTTACATTATTTATGCCATTTAAAAGGCCTCATTCTACTAACTTCAGTCCTCGGTGAGGTGAAGTACTTTCAGATTAGTAGGGAAAGCATCGGTTTCAAAGTTCACTCCATTTCCATTTAAATGAATAGCTGTGTGAGCACTTTTGAGGAAATATGACATTTTAGTTAGGTTAACATATTGTGTATGTTTTTCAAAGTCATCATCTGTGAAATTACAAAACCACAGGCACAGAAAGAAAGGGGGCTATGTAGAGGCCCAATAATATCGTTACTAAACACGTAAATCATCAAGCAGCCATTTGCACATCAAGCAGACATCGCTGCTGGCGGATAGACAGCTGTGGTTTTTGGGCTGCTCAGTTTTAGATAGGAAGCAATGCCCTTCACAAACTTCTGATTATAATGTCATTCTAAATGTTTATTGATTGCATTGGTATGCTGGAGAACATTCTGATTTCTTAATGACACAAAAAAAGAGATATTCACGTTATTCTGCTCAGTTCTGATACAGTATTTTGTTCAGACCATGCTGGATGGATCAAGATTTGACTGGTTAGCCCTGGTTTGAACCATTTCCACCCTGTAGAGAATATTCCGTTATTCTTAGTCTTATTATTTTCAATTCAGTTGATTGATGCAAGACCACACTGTTCATATAAGACCATGTCCAGCAGACTTTCTCATTCATTGTCTTTCTTTTATTGCCTTTCCATTTTACCTGCTGTGCAACGGAGTTGAAATGAATATGTGAATGGAAATAACATTGTGCCTTTTGTTCTTCAGTTATGAGGGGTCAAGTGTGAATTAAGTGTGGAATTTTGGATGGACAGAGAAAGTAAGCAGTTGAAAAGATTTGACCAACAAAAAAAAAAATCTATTATATGACAATTTTAGAGCAAAAAATCACAAATGTAATTTTTTCCAGGGTCTACAGGTCAGCCCTGCAGTAGTGCCTGTGACACTTACTGTAACATTACTTTACTTTGAGAGGATAAAATAGAAGCAACTGCTGAACAGTTTGAACTTATGCCCTATGAATTCTACTGTTGCTAATTTAGCACTTTGTACTGTGAGGTATGTGTGAAATCTTATTCATGTTGAACAGACTTCGACACAGTTGACAATTGGGTTTAAAGCATTAAATGTACTCTACTGAATGCATAGATTGTTCTTTGCTTAGTCCTCTTAAAACACATTTAAGTTGACTAAGCAAAGAACAATGTATGTATTCAAAAGAGTGCGCGCACACACAAAATAAGCCTGAAAGATATCACTTAAATAAGTGTTATGAGAAATCACACCTGTCACTGTGACAGTTCTCGTCTCTGCAAATAGCAACAGCGTGTCAGGTTTTTGCAGACAGAACCCATACACAGAACAGCCAGGGAGATTTCAAAAAGTGTTTAATATCAAAAGTAAAGAGCAACACAAAACTTGGGCAAAAACAAGCCCAAACAACAGCCAACAGGGCCGGAAAACAAGAGACCTGTGATAGGGCAAAAACTAGAACAGCAAGAAAATTAGCAAACAAAATGAGATAAAAAAACTGACTTGACTTTACTTTTGACAGAAGTTTTCACAGCATGTTACAGCCTTATTCCAAAATGGATTAAATTCATTATTTTCCTCAAAATTCTACAAACAATACCCCATATTGACAGCGTGAAAGAAGTTTGTTTGAAATCTTTGCAAATTTATTTATATATATTTTTTAAAAAAAACTCAACTTGACTTGACCAACTAGGAGTAACGGGGAACACACAACTAACCAGCACAGCACAGATCACAGAGGGAGAATAAATAGGGAACTAACCAGGCAGGAAATGAGGAAGGACAGGTGGGGCCAATTAACTGATAATCAGGTAACAAGAGGGTGGGGTTAGGACAATAGACAAAAGAGCACATGGCACATAAAACAAGAAGCCATGTGCTCACACAAAACATGATACAAGAACACACAGCCGTGAGCTCACACAAAAGACAACATGAAAGCACACGACCAATAAAAAATCTATAGCCGTGTGCAACACAAAATAAGACAAAAGCAGGACACAAGACAAGAGTGCACGTTGAGGTAGTGATGGTGAAGTGAAGCGTTCTGAAGCAGTGAAGCTTTCAACACAATTGTATTGGGAAAAGGTTCATTACTCGAAGCTTTTCAACACGGTTTATGTTGTGGCCATCTAGTGGTCATAAAAATGAATAACACCTTCCAAATTGCTGTGTTCCATTACAGCCGCTGGTTTCATATCCGGTTCTACAACTGATTCTTTATTTTATTTTATTGAATATAAATAATGGTCATTGTCAAAGTCATTCATTTGTGTCGGTGTAATGGCACTAAAATAAGTAAAATAAATTAAACAAATTCATATATTAAATCTGCGATCTGTTTATTTTAACTCTGCCGCAGTCCTGTTATTTCATTTGAGCTTTATAATTAAGATATTGAAAGAAAAATGCTAACGCGTCCTTTGAACCAGATACTGAAGTAGTCACATGGTTTTCAGACGAACGGAGCTTCAAACGTCATAGATCACGTGCTTTTGGCAAAACGAATCGAGCTCCGATCAGTGTTGTCAGATTGGGCGGGTTTGAATTTGATTGTGCGGATAAATATTGGCTTGGGCGGGTGGACAAAATTTGGGCTGGTTTGGGGTCAGTTTGGCGGTTTTCAAACATATAAATTGTATAGGCTAATTGGTTTGTGAGCTTTTGGGCTGGAAATCTTCCATCCAATCTGGCAACATTAGCTCCAATACAGTGCTTTAATGTGAAATGTGTTGTTTTTTTATTTAAGCTTCGGAGCTTCCGTGTTGAGCGTAACATCACTATGGTGATGGAATTAATGCTCGACTAGTGCACTTACCACCAAAGCAAAACAGAGCATGAATGTTTAAACCCCAGCACCTGAACAAAAACTAAGCTAGGCAGAACTGCTGGCATCCAAACACCATGCCCTGTACAGACAACAAACGAGACAATACAACAAAACAAGACAAGACAGTGCATGGCTAGAGCACACCCAAAGCCACACACACACACACACACAAGGACAAGATCATGCACAAATGTCAGGGCTCTGCCACAAAACCAAGATTAAACTCAACCGAAGGTTTTTTGTTTTTTTTCCCACTTTTTTTTTGCCAATCAGAGAACACTCTGAATCTCTTCTTAACGTATTTGGTGCTACTTCTACTTAATAGTCTGTGGCATACTTGAGCCCTTTTCTGACTTTCCTCTCTCTTGCAGAGAGAGATGCTGCGTCACAAGCAGATGGTTCCCGTACACTTGTCTCCAGAGGAGAAATTGTCCTTCATTTTCTATGACTCATTTTGCAATAAGCTTGTGTAGTTTATTGATATTTGGATCATTGCAATTCTTTAAGGCATCCTGAGTTTCCTCACACCTACAGATCAGTGCTCAAGTGCCAAGCCCCCCCCCATTTTTTTGGTTCTTTTTTTCTTTCCTCAACTTGTCTTGTACTATAGAACACTAATCTGGGCTGTATGTTATTGGTGTTCATGCACCCTGGAGATGTGTCACTACCAAACATTTGTACCAAATCTGAGGCTTTGCAAGATGTTAAATGGATAGTTCACCCAAATATAAATTCTGTCACTAATTACTCGTTCCAAACCCACAAGAACCCACTTAATCTTCAGAACACAAATTACGATTTTCGATGCATTCCGAGAGCTCTCTGACCCTCCTATAGACAGCAAGGATCCTTACATGATTGAGGCTCAGAAACATAGCAAGTATCCTTACATGATCAAGGCTCAGAAACATAGCAAGGAGATCCATGTATAAAATCCACGTGACATCAGTGGTTCAACCGTAATGTTATAAAGCTACAAGAATACTTTTGTGCGCAAAGAAAAATGACTTTATTTAACAATTCGTCTCCTCCGCATCACCCTATAGCACCATTTTGGCAAGTATCACATCCCATCTTGTCTCACTTCAACCTTTGAGGTGTAATGCATCAAACATTTGAATTACCAGGCTTTGTTTTGGACTCATCAGCATCTCATCAGTGAGGACCTCGATAAGTTTTTCATTCAACAGTGCAAACACCCAAAGCACCAATTCATAATTGCTGGATAATTCTGTCATCCCCTCTCAACAAATTAAGCATTGAAATATCAAATGGCTAATTACATAGCTACAATAGGCTAATGGGGAAAAGCTCACTGTTTTGTGAACAGCTTTGGTTGTCCTATGTGGCACCCTCTGATTGAATGCAGGCACCGTTTAACCATTTTATTTCTAACAACGCACGCATGTTTTACTCTGTATCTCGTTGGCTTAATTGCAACACCCTCAGAACTGACAGTCAGCAAGCATCTGGGCCCATATTAACAAAACATCTTAAGGCTAAAAGTAGCTCATAACTCGCCGATTTAGGAGAAAATATAAAAAATAATGGGCGTGTCAATCCTAAATTTAGGACTCCTAAATTTGTGCTCAAAGAGTATTTCACAAAGCGTTTTAGCACTAAAACTAGCTCCTAAATCTGTGAAACGTTAGGAGTAGTGAAGAGGACTCCTAAGTCACTAAGACCAAGCCACAAACTATTCCTAAACGGCTGTTGCCGGCAATCTGCCTCGGAACGTAAACATTTTAGAAACATTTGATTATAATGACCTTTTAAAAAGGTATCACCTTTTGGTTTTGGAGGTTAACCCAACTCCAAATTTTCCTTTGATTATATCCTTGTTTTCATTAAGCAGTTGGGCAAGAAGTAACAGCTGCTCTTGCGTCCAGTTTGTTTGTTAGTTTTTTTTTTTTTAACGTTTGCATGTATTACTATCAGCCATGATTATTCGACTTTGTTAATTAAAAGGCTGTTTATATGCATATCCGCTAATTGTTTTGAGAAGCATACATGTAAGAGTCTGACAATAAGCTGAACATATACTTGTTTAATTAGTGACACTTATCCTGCATTTTAAAGTCTTTATTTGAATGTGGCAATTAACGTTTTTTTTTTTTTTTACCTTTATTTGAATACGGCAACATAATATTGTGCTCTACAATATTTCCATGAATAAATCTCTGACAGAGACTATCAGCCAATCACTGTGTGCATAGTTAGTAAGCATGCTGACATCACCCATAGCAACAAGGTCAACCCCGCCCTTACTCTTAGCTTAAGCCTTCTCTCTATTCCTTAGTAAAAGTTTGTCTCAGCAGCTTTGTGAATAGGTTTTAAGAGAAAACACTTAGCTAAAAACTTTTACTGCTATTTATATAGGAGAACTCTTAGTGGTAAGACAAAATGTTTTGTGAATACGGGCCCTGGTGGCAAAAGTTTAGCTTTTGGATTTTATTCCCTTTGTGCTGGTGGTATCTGCTGTTATTTGTTGACAAACACCCTGTCATTTGCATGTCCAGGGATCCCTGGTCTTTTCTTGACAGTGGTATGTCTTGCTGTGAATGTGATTATCTGACAATCCCTTCTTACACTTCAGTTCTATGAGTTCTAATGTGAAAAGGAAGGAAACTCTGGTGGCAGTGCTTTTATGGAACAATCTGTGCCAAATACAGATCATTAAGTCATTCATTAGCCCTCTAGTATTTTCTGCATGATCATCTGTTGTTGAGAAACCCTGACGAGAACTATAAAGTTGTATGGTTTCTGGTCATCAGTTTCGTGCAAAATGTATAATTGGCTCCCTTACAACTAATGAGTTTGAATTTGAAGTGAATTGGCCACACACCACTGGAAGATTAATTGGAATGACAGGAAGAGGAATCTATCTAGCTATGTAGTTAGCTTCAAACCACAAACTCCAAGAATTAAACTAGCAAAATTCAGTTAATATAATTTCTGCTTACTAAGATTATAATTTGAGTTGTGTCATAGTGGAGTTCGGATCCTGTTTGCTACCTCAATTAAAATTTGAATCCAAGAAATTAAAAAAAAAGGCATTCTCATTCCACTTCAGAATGGTGCACAACCCTGATATACATTAACAGAGACATGATGACTGAAAAAGGTGAGTGTGTTAGCACTCGCAAACGATGGATATGTCATATGTAGGAACTACAAATCATCTTACTCTCTGCTCTTAGTATGAGTCACTTGGGAATTAAGCGTAGAATAAAAATATCATAGTTGATGTACTGCAATAATGAATCTAGGAAACAGGCTCCAGAGAGAATTATGAAGGTTAAAGCTGCTGGCAGTTATTTTTATGATTTTACCTTTTTAAATGGTGATGCATTCCACATTTTCTTGCAAATATATGTTGTTTCCCAACTTTCTGTGTTAATAGCCATAAAGTGTCTTACAAATACCATAGTCACTAATCAGTTTAAAAACAAAGTCACAGAATTTTAAAATATTCACTCGTTATTTATTTGCAAATATGCATTTGCATTTTTATGAACCATTTTCTAGATTTATACATTAGAGTTTGCAGTGTTCTCGATCATTGGGGATCACACATCTGCTCAGAGGTATAAATGTGATTGAATAACTGGTTTGCCCAGAAAGGCCAGGTATAACAAACTTTTAATGGTACCCCTAACGGTGTTATTAGCAAAACACACACCATTTAGAGCATCAGGGGAGCTGAGCCTGCCATTTCATGTCCCGTCTATTTTAACCTGAACAATAATGCGGTGTTGAAACTGGAACCAATAAAAAAATGATTAGCTTGCTTGCCAGCGCTAATTGTGTTGCGACTAATTCTGTGATGCGCCGACAGTGTAATATTATACACTGAGGAAATTACCAGCAATTAACTGAAGGCAATCCAGGAGGTTATTTTAAACAAATATTGGTGGAAAATGCAACAAGCCTTTCAGTTCGGTTTGTCTTTACATTTTTCTTTTGGTGCAGCCTCTTCTTTCCCGGGTTAGCTGAGGGTTTCCTAGAAATCAAGCATGGAGCATAATGGAGCCTAGATCAAAGACCGGGAGTTATAAGGCTCGGCTATAGCAGTGGCATGAAAATGGGAATTCGTAAAGAAGCAGACCTCATTATAAACAACCATGCTATCTGTGGAAGTGCTGGGTGAGCTGTAGTCAGTGTGACAGAATACATTTGCGTTCCCCAAAGATATTTGCAGTGCATCAAACTACACGTGAGACTGCAGCGGCTTTGCAATAAAGTAGATGCAGGACTGTGGCCACTACTATGATGGCCATCTGGCCTCATCATATTCTTTGTACTGAGAATATAGGCATTTCCCTGCTGACAAGACCGTTAGGCCAGCAGACAAGTCCAATGCTGGTTCAGACAGGTTAGTGCTGGTCTGAGATGAATGGGAATGTTAACGGATAGCTTTTTCTATAGGCCTACTTGGAAAATAAAATGTAGCTGGAAAAGCTGGTTGTTAATTAAAAAGCCTCTTGGGAACATCAACATGCCAACATCTTTTGATGGAGACCAGAAAATACATTTTCTTTTCTTTTCAGCAGGAATACCCTCAATAGTCATGAAAAGATAAAATGAATTAAGTGATGTGAGATGCAATATAGACTTGTGATTGGATGGCAATGAGAGACAGGAACTCAAAAGTTGCAACATTTGATTCCATGATCTAAGAAAAATGCCCTTTTTTCATTCCTGTCTGTAAATTAAATGTCTCGAGTATTATTCAAAGTTGCCTGCTTTTCACTCATAACTCCATCCCATCAGCAAACCATTTATCACCGCTAAAATTACACCATTTCCTTTGGATTGCTGGAGAACAGCTTCTACTCGGCTTCTTCAGCTAGGGTAACAAAAAGCCTTTTCACAGTCAGATCTGTTCGTATTATATCAGTGACATGCAGCTGTTTGCCTCAAACAAGATTTTGATAATTGCGTCCGATAATTGCATAGAGAAAAGCTCCTGTGGGCCACTCAGGAACTCTGGACAACAAATTACTGCATGCAGGACTTTAAATAGCTTTCAAAGCGGCCTTTTCAAAGCTATGAGGCTTTCACTTTTATGTTTGTGGATATCTGACATATCAAGATGATGAATATGTGAAAAGAAACTATTAATTAAAGCACTTTGATACTTGCTGAACTAGTTTATTTTGTCTGATTAGAGTTAGAGTCTGTTTATACGTGACAATAATCTCTCATATACATATGTGACGAGAGGGGGCGGGGCCGAGAGCCGTGGGAACGGAGCGAGGCCGGTGGAGTAATTGCTAATGCGAACGTTTGTTACAACATGAACATAAGAATTACTTGCATGTGTAAATATGTAAAGAATAAGTAAGAAGTAAGAAGATCCTGGCGGATGAGCGTTGGTCTTCCAGTTAAGCTCTTCTATTCTATGGTGAATGGTAAATGCAGAAGATGTCAATCTTAGGGATTGATCCAATCAAGCTCCTGCTGTAAAACAGTCCACAATTTAGTCTTTACTCACCGTCCCTAACCACTATAGAGAATGGCATCATGCTGTGTTGCTTTCTAGGTAACTCTTTTGGTTAGACGCCATATTAGAAGAATCATGCAGCATTTCTGCTATAGTGAGTTTAAGGAAGTGCTTTGATTTGACTGTGAAAAATATCACCATTGTAGATCATTCAATGCTACATCGAGAATTGCCATAGTAATCGTTCAAGGAGAAAACTGGAAAATTTTATTTATTTCACTTTTTTCTCTTTTTTTTTTCTTTTTCTTCATGTGAAAGCACTAAGGGATGCAGGTTGAGGAGGTGACGTGAAGACGCCAGATAGCAAATCTTTTAATAATGTCACTGATTAAAATACTGCCTATCACTCAATTATAATAATTAACATTACCTTTGCAAGCATAAATCTCCCAGTTTGTTGGCTTGTGAATAAGCAAAATGTGCACACAGCCACTACAAAACTGCTCACAAGTTTAATTTTGGTTGTCTTGTGTTGAATTAAATCTGGAATCAAGGCTACTTACCAAATAAGTGAAGACGAGGACATAAAATGTTGGTTTGAAGTTATAATTTTACCTGGATATTATTATAAATATTCTGTGATTGTAACTGTTCCATGTTTGTTGATTGTAACTATAGCAAAATAATCACCTAAACCACAATACTAACATCGCCTCGACCACAGTATTTATTGTGGATTGTAATTTGCTTTATGAACAATGTCTTGCAGTATTTGCTTTCATTCATCAGGAAGTACTCTTTAAAGTTATAGATATGCAAATCCAGTCTGAACTAGTTTTGGGAAATCAACATTGTTACCGCATTAAATCAGTGTTCAACATGCAATGGTAGTTTAACAGTATTGCTCTGTTTCCATGGCCTTATTAGTCTTCATTCGGGTTAGGAGATTCTTTATTTAGCAGTGAGGTGGTCAATTCAGGTTCCTCATCTCACTTTCTCTCTGGATTTAATAAAAATGCATCATAAAATGTTTTAGAGGCCTCTGACTAAGCTCTTAATGGAGGACAGGTCATCTCAGATTCAGATCTCACTTTTTACCAGCACATTTTGTGTGGCCGCTTAACGGCTGGTGGAGGCCTTGAGGTCACATTGTAATACTGCAAACCGAAGGTGGTAACAGGGGACCTGGAGGCAGCAGACAGAACTTTCAGCTTGTTAGATTTATTTCTAATTATAGAAGATTATTTTTGGACTTTTTCCATCTTTATATTGACAGAGACAGTAAAGGGGGGATGAGGAATTTTTAGCCAGGATTTTCTTCATGGGGAAAAGATATTGCATATTCTCACAGCTACAAACATAAACAATAAACAATAGCCCTCTCCCATGCCACAATTACTTCACAGAGTATGTCACTGTTTTAATCAGTGAAACATTTTAGTTTTTCAACTTTAGAAAATTAAAAAAGTTTTTTAATAGCCAGTTTCCTGGTGAGGAACAGCATCATAATCCTGAAGAAGCTTTTGAATCCACCAATCAGAGAAGTCAGTGTTCCCTTGGAAATGAGAAATAAACCAAAAAGAGCACAGCTGCAACCTACAACATAAAGTACAGCAAATGTCACAGTCAAGTTACCGTTTGAAACAGTTTATATATTTGTATATATTTATGTTCAATATTTGAAATAAACATCAAATGTGCAGTTTTTTTAAACTTAATATCAGTGACTGTTATTTTTTTTTTCCAATTACATCATTCATAATGTTTCAAGTAGTTCAAGCTCATAACAAGTACACAGTCTTGTACCTTTATTGTTTTCACTTACGTTTTTTGTATGATGTGATTCATCTTGGAGCTTGTTTGTTTGATTGGTTCCCCTTCAGGAACTCGAGCTGCGTCGAGATCGCTTTGGGAACGCCCTTGCGTGACCGCGTTCTGAAGCACGTGTCAAATCCGTCCAATGGAGCAGTGAGACGTCACGAGCGGGGTGACGTCAGCACCAGAAAGCATAAAAGCGCATCCGGCCGGGCGCAAACCAGTTTCTGCTCTTCAGTAGCGCTCTGTGTATGTGTCTGTCTATTTACTGTTGTCTGTCCGCACAAGCACTCATATATATAAAACAATGAGAAGTGGCAGCGGCGTCCAACGTGATACCTTTTGGCCTGCTGTGCATGAGACCCTTGCAGTGGTGGCTCAGAACCAAGGGATTTTCCCCGACGGATTTGACACGTGCTTCAGAACGCGGTCACGCAAGGGCGTTCCCAAAGCGATCTCGACGCAGCGTCTCGTTCCCTCGGGGAACCATGGTTACATACGTAACCTAGAGACGTTTTCTTTAATTTGAACATGCATTTTCATGAAAAGGAAGGGTTTTTTTTTCTTTTCTTTTTTTTTTTGAATGAATATTAAACAATAATGCAAACTACTTCCTGCCTTTTAATGAGACTTCTTTCTTTTCTACTTCAACTAGACTTTTTTTTTTTTACTTGAAGCCCCACATTTATAAAACTTTAATAAAACATTTAATATAATTATTTAATGTTTTAAAATAGATCTGGACAAAGAAATGAGTGTCACGTCGCTGACCCAACAGCAGGGAAGCAGCAGTGTGTTATGCAGAAGACTGTCTTCCACACTCACACTGTCTTAGAATGACCTCCAGCCTTGACAACTCTGTCACAGTTTACTGCTGATGAGCTCAGGGGAGCCTGGATCAGGAGGAAGCCGGGATCAGTCCCTTCTGCCTCAGGCTTCACACATCTTATTACACTAGAGTTTAGCTGGGGTTTGTCTATGGATCAACTTGAGCACTATCTGTTGCCCAGCTCCATGCTTTGTCTCTTGAGATTTACTCTGTGCAGCTGTCAAGGGCTGACAGCATATACTGACAACATGCATACCGCAGAGCTCACTGCAGTGCTTACTTAGAATACTAGAACACACACTCGTTTGCTGGTGCTTCATTATCATTTCGAAGGTAACAGACTAGGATAGTATTTCACCAGTAAATCATTCTTTTGATCTAAATAAATTAATATATAAAAATCCCAGACTTTGGGTTCACTCTAGCTTACCAGTTTTTAATGCAATAGTTCAAACAAGAATTCTGCCATTATTTATATACCTTCATGTTGTTCCAAACCAAAGTTGTTGTTTTTTTGTGCTAATTAAATACACTGGTTAGTGAAGCTTTCATGTTAGTGAGAGCAGTAATGTTCAGTTTGTGAACTAGATCAAAAGATTCATTGAAACAATGACTCAAAAGAATGATTCTTTCATTAATCTAACATGGATGACAATATAATACTTAATAATGTCTAAAGTCGAAGGAGATACATTTGAAACACTTGTGTAATGGGTGGAATTAGTAAATGGATCTCTGCTGACAATTAGTAATTTAATCACCAAAAAAAAAAAAAAGATTTCTGGGATATTGTATCTATGTAATTTGTTGGCATCAAGAAAAACAAAGTGCTCAAAAATGGAACCTCTTAAGTGAATGGGTGCCGTCAGAATGAGAATCCAAACAGAGGACTCATATTTGAGCTGGAAGAAACCGTTTGAAATTAAATGTCTGGATGATTTTTTTTTCTTCTTGAAAACACGCAGCTTTTCACTTCACATAAATTGATTAATTAATGGACTGGAGTTTTGCAATGTTTTTATCAGCTGTTTAGACTATCATTCTGATGGCACCCATTCACTACACAGGGTCCATTGGTGAACAAGTGATGTAATGCTAAATTTCTCCAAATCTGTTCTGATGAAGAAACAAACTCATCTGCATCTTGGGTGGCCTGAGGGTAAATTTTGGGTGAACTATTCTTTTAACAACATAAGATATAACAAAAAAAAAGGTAGTTATTTCAATGAAAAACCATCAAATGTGACATGTCACACATGGATTTACTTACTTACAAACATGGTAAATATAAAAGTATTAAAATGTAAAATTACATAAAATGTCACATTACATTAATAGTTTTTCACTATATAGGGAACGTACCATTCAACAGGTAACAGTTTTTTACCGTAGCATTTTTGCAGTTTATTTAGGCCTACCGTTTTTACAGTGCAGGCAAATAGCACAGAATTTTGTGAATAAGACAAAATAAGCAAAACTGACATCGTAAAAGACATTTGTGCAGAAAAAAATGACAATGACTTAACAATGACTCACAGTTCAGCGCTATTTATCACCTGGCTATGATGCAGGTTTTGAGCTAAAACTACAATGTTTCACCCCTTAATACTGTTTAAAATTTATAACATTTAGATGTAAATTTCACAGTGCATTTAGTTCCTTGTTTTGCCTTGTTTAGGAATTGTCATTCCTTTTAAAGTTTGCCCTCATACATATCAAATAAACACGGTGGAATCACCCTGCCTGGACTAATGCATGAGTGCACTGCTACTAATAAAGATATTATTACTTTCTGCTGGCATCTTATGCTTTCCCTTTACAATTTAAAATGTGCACTTTATCCAGATGTTGTCATGGTGACATGTTACATTTTGTGCAATCTGTTTTAATCTATCTGTCTATTCTCATGTAACAAGAAGAAATCAGAACAGGTCTGAAGTTTGGACTAAAAGGCCCATGAATTGAGCTCTCTTTGAAGTCACGACAGCAACAAAGCACTCGTGATAAACTCCTTATTGTTTCGCCTCTTCTTCTTTTGTGTCTTCAGGGAAAAACTTTGATCAAAAGGCCTTTTCTTCTGACAAATATGGTGCTGTGTTTAGTCTCTAAACCATCACAGGAAATTGGAATTTATTTTGTTTTCAGCAGGAGTGCAAAGGGGTTACACACTCTAAAAAACTGTCATTACCCTTTGGGTCGTGTGCAAGTATATATAGCTTTATGTATGAGTGGGCATAAAGCAGAAACCGCATTTGAGTCTTCCTCCTACTCTTGTCATTTACAGCACATTGGTTAATTAGAGAGAGTTATTTTGACCAAACTTTGATCACCCCCTCAAAAAAAAAAAGAAAAAAGAAAAAGAGGTAATCATTTAATATTATGAAAGAAATGCTATTTTATGTATACACTTATAAAATGTAAATATTTGTCTGCCTTCTTTTCTGTGTCTTAAAGGAATAGATCACCCAAAAAGGGGAAATTTGATGAAAGTTTACTCACCCTAAAATTCCTCTATCCATAATATTGCTTTCCGTAGTGAAAAAGTCATCATGTCTGTATCAGGTGAGAAATATGCACAGATCAAGTACCACTTACATGTGAAACCTGTCCAAATATGTCAGTGGATTTTGATGTGAGAGGACAACAGTGGATGGACTTATCCACTGGAGGATGCGCTGTTATGGATTATTGACTCATATTTTAAGCAGAAGCTACGGTTTTAAGTTAATTGCCCTAATAATGGACTTGTTTCTTACAAACATGCAGATTTTTGCTTCACAATATGTTAATCAATGGACTGGAGTTATGTGACTTGTGGATTATTGTGATGTTTTTATTAGCTGTTTGGACTGCACCATTCTGACGGCACCCATTCACTGCAGAGGACCCATTGAGCAAGTGATGCAATGCTCAGTTTCTCCAAATCTGTTGATCCAATGAAGAAACAAACTCATCTACATCTTGGACGGCCTGAGGGTGAGTAGATTCAGCAAATTTTCATTTTTGGGTGAACTATTCCTTTAAAAGTATACGTGTTTTTTTTTTTTTTTCATAAAAGGGTCATGCAGACTCAATAATAATAATAATAATAAAGTTACTAAGTTACTGTGTTCACCTTTATTTTGACCTGGTTTTCAATAAGTTATGAAGATGGACATGATCAATCAAGTCATAATGGACACAATCAGTAATCACACTTGACATGTTCTCCCCTCCTTTCCTCCATCTCTTTTTCCCTTTTTCACTCGTATGCCTGTAATTGAGTAATTAATAGAGATGTAGAGGGTACTTGTGGGAGATATTACCATACATAATGTATTAGCAAGAGGAGACTGGACTCCATATTTTATTTATTTTATTATGGGGTTCCATAATGTAGCAGTTAAAGAAAACCTCTTGTTTCACCCCATACTCTGTATTCAGAGGAAAACTTTATAGCATAATAGATTCTGTAATCTTCTAAACAGGAAGCAGCATGAAATTATTGTGTGGGCTTGTTTGACTAGCTTTAACTTTTATGACAGTTAATAGCTTCACATCAACATAATGTTTTATTGTGTCTTTATGATTTTGTTCTCTCATGTTTAAGTGTTATAATGTAATTTGATCAACAAAAATGAAAATCAAGGAATTTTTACTCAAACTTAAAAAACAACTCTTTCTCTTTCACATCACGAGGAGTATTTGCAAAAGTAAGGATGGAATTAGCTTGTCTATTAACATATTTGTAACGGCATCAATTGAAGAACACATTTTCACCTTAAATGACAAGAGACAACGCTAGAATGTAAATCAGATTACAGATCTGTCCATACATTAAGTAAAATGTAAATTAAAATGAAATAATTCAATTAATGCTGTCAGCATAAAAAAATGTTTGGTATTATATGTTGGGACAATAAGCATATTACAGTTTGATATTGTGATATTGTTTTACAGTGTTATTTCTGAGATACTATTATAGTTTTTATTAACATAAAGTGTTTTTCTATTTTCTATATTCTTCTTCCCGTGCCTACGAACGTTGTTACGTTGGTGCCGAAACCCGGGAGGAAGGAGGGACACGCTGTCAAGAGCCCTCGCTGGCTTCTTCCCGTGCCTACGAACGTTGTTACAATGTTGCTTTGGCAACTAGATGAAATAAAGTTTTTTACATTTTATATCCGTTAACGTGCATTTTATTTCATGTAACAAAATTTGTTTTAATGGTTTTCATCTTAGTGTCAGTTTTAGTTAACTAAAAACTATAGTTTTAATAACCTTATTTTGCTAAATTGTTTTTAATTGCATTTAACAAGTCTTTCATAATCAACTTATTCAATTGGCTTTTTTTTTTTTTTTCCAGAAAAAAACATTATAAAGACATTATAGTGGCAAGTAACACACTTTGAAGTATAAAGACTGAAATAGTATTTTGTAGTGTTTTACTATTTTGCATATATATATATATATATATATATATATATATATATATATACACGCGTGTGTGTGCATTTTTTTTCCTGCAGGCTCACATCTGAGAGGTTTCAGTCTTATCATCGCACTGCGCTCCTCTGCTGGAGTGGAGTGGTCTGGACATTAAAGTGTGATTTATTCCACTAATATCCCCAGGTCAGTAGGAACTACAGCAAGGTCAGCATAACAGTCCTGCCTGCTGGATCTTTTCTGAAACTCTGATTCTTAGAAAAGCTTGTGAAACACTCCTTTTTGCTTTATACACTTAGTTGTTCAATAGTTGTGTAAGTTTTACAATGGTATTTCATCATTTAATTTTAAAGTATGGGGGAAAAGGTCATGTTGGCTGGTTTCAAAACATGACAACAATGTAAGAAAAATGTGGCACTATGCAGGCTCCAAATCAGGGTTTTGATCACTCTGTCAGCGTTTACTGACTGATTTTTTAAAACAAAAATGACTGGATGACTGTACATTCTTATTACAGTAAATTAATACATATAAAATATGAAAGAATGAGTTGACTTTTAAAAAAAATAATTGTACCTTTTTATATCTTAAATCTTCAGCAAAGAAAAAAAAATCCTGAAACTTACAAAAACGCCTAGCAATTAGTCAATATTACATTTACTGAAGACCTTTGAGATCATTTCCCTTCAGTCAATAATTGAGATGCAAGATGGCGCCAGTGTTTATATGAAATGAGAGAATGAGTCAGTGGTGTGATATGAAAGTAGTATGTTACCTTGAATAGTGGTCATATTTTCAGTTAAATGGTCGTTATGCAACAATATCTGACCGTTCATAGTTGTGACTGACCAGTCAACATTTAGTATTGCAGATGTATAATGGAAGGTTCATTGACATTCCTTCAAGTAATTTATGCAGGCTGACTAATCCAAAAGCATGAACTTTGAAATGTAAAGCACTTAAGTTTTTCTTTGCTTTCTAGATGGAGTAAACATGAATCATGGATTAGGGATCAGTGGCAATAACTACATTTTTACATTAATGGATGTACTGCAGTATTATTGAAACAAACCTAGGAACTTTTTTAGTTTCTGATAATGTGCCTGAGCAGGGTTCACTTCCATAAGTCACAAATAAATAGGAGTCGATATTTCCATCACAGGCAGGCCAGTTCCTTCTCTTTCATTGCCTTGTGCTGGCAGACACAGAGTGAAGAACCTACACTGTAAAAAATCCCTGTAAATTTACAGCGTATTTACAGCGTAAATTTACAGTACTGAACTGTTTTCTAAAATTACGGTGTCTTACCGTAAATGCACACGTGATCGGTGGGGGAGGGGAACCAAAGGCTAGCTTGGTACAAGTGATTGAGGCCGACACATCGAGGAGCATCAAACACGTATACAATATTTCTTACATTTAAACTTGTTTAACTTTTAATTTTAGAAGTAAAAACAAATTACATTTAAAAGTAATCAATCGAAAAAGACTGATGCGACTCGTTTTGGTGAATGACATCGCATCCCTGTAGTTTGCTTTGCATAAAATAAAATAATTTACAGCAAAGAAATGGTTTTATAGATAAAATATCCACAAACCTATATTTGACCAAAAAAATGCAAGTCGTCGGCGGCACTGAGAACTACTCTGAAGAGGATGCAGTCCGCACTCATTACAACCCCTTTGTTGTTGTACATGAAATGACGATAGTTTTTCACAAATAAAACTGTAAAATGCTGGTAAAGCGGCTTTCAAAGAAGCTCTTATGTGAAGTTCATGTATTCCTGTCATCATATGGTGAGAAAACAGGCGCTGAAAACACCACAAGCATCACGTGTGCTTCAGTGTGTTTGTAGTAAACAAAACCACGCATCTGCGCCATTCATTCACACAGAACATGCAGTAATAATATTTAAATAGTCTTTTTGCGGTTTAATATTCACCTACACTAATCCACATCGCGATTTCAGTAGGTGTACAACACTATTTTAATGTATTCATCCAAAATTTGACTAATTCCGTTTTCATGACTGGATTCGGTGATTCTGTCCGTGTTTTCCACATCGTTGAAATCATAGGGCCCTAAGTTACCGAAATGTTTGTGTAGTATTATATGTTGCTTTTTGTCATGTTCTTTTGACATTCTTTTGATGTTATTTTAACTTACAAAGCATTTTTTTCAATGTTTATGTTTCAGACTACACCCGTCCCTGGCTACACTTGCATCAGAGTTGGTGACAGTTTTATGTTTCTGAAACGTTCTTGGACTGTTCTGCAAATCCTTACCAGGTTTTGACTTTTATTACACCAAAATAAGATTGTTGTTCAGAAGTTGTTTGCCATTTCTGAAAGGCTGTTTTTAGGGGAACGTACACTCCAAGCCCATGCCCATGCTATGTCATACTCATAGCACACAGATACACCTTAAATGGCAGCTTGTTTTGTGGTTATATAGTCAACTTAAATCGGTTTAAATATGTCTACAGACTTCTGCAGGGTTCATTTTGCACATTGTCTGTTTTGTAATGCTATGGTTCATTTTTCTTCTCTCTTCATCTCATCTTTCTCTAACATACACAAAGACTGATTCTTCCATTGGATTGCAAATTGATTCTTCCATTTTGATTGCTTTTTTGAGAAAGCATTTGAATTATTGCTTGGGCACTTAAATAAATACTGTGCTATAAGAAATACCCTCTTGGTCTTCTCTTTTCTGTGTATTTGCTGCCACTTTTTTTGTATAAATGAAATTACAATGCCAGTTTGTGAATTTGTTCAAGTACAGATATTTATAATAAAGTTAATGATTAGCAAAATTGCCAGTTCTTCCGTTTAATTAAAGAAAAAAAACCAATCTAGAATACAGTAATGAATTACGGTACACTGCTGGAAACCCTGCTGCCAGTATATTACAGTTAATTTACAAAAAAGCCGTAATTCAGAATACCGTAATAAAACTGTAAAATTACGGTACACTCCTGGAAACCCTGCTGCCAGTATATTACCAGTATATTATATTTTTTACAGTGTATAGACGAGATAAATCGCTACCTTTCTGCTGCTTGGCAGGGGGTCCTTGCTAACCTGCATATAATTAAGCTGGGTAGAACAAACAGCCATTATTTAGTTGTCAGAACATCACTTTGCAGCACGTGAAATGGAGAGAAAGGGAGGGGGTGGAAGGAGAGAGAGCAGAAGAGATGATTAAGAGTCACTCTATCCTCTCGTCTCGATATGTAGTCCCTCAGGAGCCGGCTGGGGTTTAAATCAATGCTCAGCCTTTATTCACTCACTCACTTATGTTCACACACACACAGATGTTCAGTATGTTCACAAAAACATACAGAGAAACTATCAGGCTTGTTGTACTCTAAGAGGTCACTCAGAGAATGTGTTTTTACATTCTGAAACCGTGAGATGGAACTCAGTGGAATGAGATTGAATGCAAGCAACTTGAGACACAATTTTACTTTGGTGCAAGATGCATCACAATGGTAAAAACACTGCCTTTAGCTTACATTTGATTACAGTTCCACTGTTTTTTTCTGTCTATTTGTACAGTTTATTTATTTAAGTGATCGTATTTGGTATTTTACACAACATATCCTTTAAATTGAGTCAATATTTATCTGTGTCATTCTTTCATCTTAATCAATTTTACTTGTTTAATTAATTCACTGACTAAAATGGCGTCTAATTAAGTTAATGAAAATAACAGTTATTTTAGTTCATAAGAAAAGTACAGAAGTAAATTGAATGTTATGTATAATTTAAACATATATCAAGATTTAAAGAAATGAGGGAATTTGCTGAAAAATGTACTTACCCTCAGGCCATTCAAAATGGGAGGGAGTCTGAGTCTTCATGTGAACAAGATTTGGAAAAATGTTGCATTACTCTTGCTCACCAATGGATCTTCTGCAGTGAATGGGTGCCGTCAGAATGAGAGTTCAAACAGCTGATGATAAAACATCACAATAATCCACAAGAAATCCACACGACTTTAGTCCATGAATTAATATCTTGTGAAGCAAAAAGCTGCATGTTTATAAGAAACAAACCATCATTCAGCCATTTTTACTATATACCATCGCTGCTCCAAAATTCCAAAAACTGCTTTGATTATTTTTACTTGTATATGTTGCTTGATCTGTGCATATTTCTCTCCTGATTCAGACGAGGCAACTTTTTGACTATCGCTTACTACTTGTATTTCACCCAGAAGCAACGGTTTAAAGTAAAAAAACGTCTTTATATGTTTATTACAAACATGTCTTTTCACTTCACAAAATGTTAATTGATGGACTGGAGGTGTGTGGATTACTTGTTGCATATTGCTTGTTGTATTCCTCACTTGTAAGTCACTTTGGATAAAAGTGTCTACTAAATGAATAAATGTAAATATATTGTGGATTATTATGATGTTTTTATCAGCTGTTTGGACTCATTCTGATGGCACCCATTCACTGCAGAGGATCCATTAGTGAACAAGTGGTGTAATGCTATATTTCTCCAAATCTGTTCAGATTAAGAAACTAAACTATATCTTGGATGGCCTGGGGAAAAGTAAATTTTTTATTTTGGGGTGAACTATTCCTTTAACAAAAATAACAAGGAAATAATCAAAAACCTGAGCTCCTGAAATAACATTCTAATGAATTCAGCACTGTAGCTATTACACATTATCCATGTTTTAGATTTATTTTAGTGCATTCTTAATAACAGTAAGATTTTTTTGGTTACATCGGCTGTTACCTCAAACAGCAATTCCCTACAGCGCAATTCCCCCAAAACAGTGGACATGAACAAACCAGGGAATAGTAATGGTAAACCAAGCCTGACAATCCTATTAGCCAGTCTTTAATTATTTATCCAGGTTTGAGCAGATTGGCTACCCTCTGGGAGAAATTAAAAAGTTAACAAGCACTTTGGAAAATGATGCTCTGATGCATCTTTCAAGGGGCTTAGGAATAAAGGACTGTTCCATCTTGCTTCATAATTAGCCAGAGCCTTGTTTCCTTTTCGGATTAGGATGGCAATTGATATACACATTGCTGTCATAAGTGCATGCTGAAAGCGAAATGCTGCGGAAGACTGTGGAATCAGAGGAATCACACATGATTCATGCTGGAAAACTATTTTTAAATCACAATCGTGTCCTTTTATTGAGACTGCTAGCCTGAAAACATTCATTTTATGCACAACAGAAACCCATGATGGCTATGGTTTGAGATTCGTGAAATCTGGAATAATCTATGGGCCTGATCTCAATGCTGCAGGCATCCACTGGAAAATGAACCTAATCTTTTCACGAGGAAAGTACACACATCATGTGGACAAAATTTCAGGTGAAAGTGTCACGACAGTAATCATCCAGGTTCTTGCAGTGAATGAATGCACTTATGATTTCCCTTCTCTCAGAATCCTGCTGAACACAGCAATCACACAAGTTTCAAGTTGCCTAGTTCCAAGGCATTTATTTTTCATAGCAATAATTCAATAAAACGGTCATAAATGTTAAAACTCTAAAAAGACCATAAATACACAATAAAGTCCAGCTTGTACATTAAGTATGATTAATCAAACCCCAATCAAGACGTCAGCACCAATACTAATCACCTGCAAAGCATGCATTTCCATCTTCAAATAACTGTTAGTTTCAGGTTCAATTCAGTCTTGAAGTTAAAGCTGACTCATCCACCAAAGCTCCACCTCCACAAAGCTTTCTCCTCCAAAACCAAGGAGGTGTATAATACCATTCATATACGAAATAATTCCTATTCATCTTAATGGCAGTTAAGAACCTCTGGAAATATGTGAAAATAAAGTGTCAAAACATCTACTATAATATAACAAAATAACTTGCACCACTGTTGCTTAAGAATACATATATTAATTGATTTGAAATATATAAAAACATCTAATATCTATTAATATAATTGGTCCCACTTTATATTAAGTGGCCCTAATACCTGTGTACTTACATAGTAACTAGATGTGTACGTAGTAAGTAACCACAGTGTAAGTACACATTGGTTCATAGTATCTATAGAACTGTAATATTTCTGTAACTACACACATGTAACAACCCTCCGAATGTTATTATGTAAGTGCACAGGTATCAGGGCCACTTAATATAAAGTGGGACCATATATTTGATTAAGTGCTATTAATTTCTGTCCAGTTTGCCAGTAGCTACACACAGAGAGAGTTGTATTTTTATTAGCTAGCGTTAAGTAATGGATTTTATTGTGTGTGTAATATATACATATACATATACATATACATATATATACAATATGTATATCTGCTAGTACATCCACATGACATGCAATATGATATATACAATACACAATATGAAAAACATATACAAAACCTCCACTCCAATGAAAACCGACCACATATAACACTGACAACTGACAAAAATGAGCAGTCCTTGTCTCAACCCAACTGATGACCCAATTAAAAGAAGCTTTCATTGATTCTGCTGTTATCTCTATTGCCTCCATGGGATTTTCTGTTGAGCGCTGTGCAGTAACACTTTGTACGCTGTATATTGCAAAAACTTCTATGTGTACATTCAGTTTGATAGAGAAAAGACAAGAACAATCAAAAAAGAACAAGAACATGGTATCGTATAAAGTCACATTTATGCCATTGTGGGCCTTTGGTTAAAAAGTCTCAGTGTCTTTAATGACAGCAAGATTATTAAAGGGGTCATATGATGCGATTTCAAGTTTTCCGTTCTCTTTGGAGTGTTACAAGCTGATTGTGCATAGATAAGATCCCTGAAGTTGCAAAGACTAAAGTCTCAAAACCAAAGAGATATTCTTTATCAAAGTTAAGACTCTGCCACGCCCCCCTAAAACGGCTCGTTCTAACATGCCCCCACATATCTACCTCACTATGTGGAAATATTTGCATAATGCCGCCCAAATGTGCACGCAAAGAAAGAAGGCATGGTTTCAGTAACCGCAGTTAGTGTTGAAACAGCATGTCAGGGAGACGCTGTGTGTTTCTAGGCGAAAGCAAAAGCACTTTATTTGGCCTTCCAAAAGTAGATGCATTTAGGAATCTTTAAGATCACTTACAACAGAACAGCAATGCATTTTATGGACGACCGTTTCGTGAACCTAGGAGAGGAGGTAATACTGACTTTGCTATGACAATCTGGCGCTTCTGAATCAGCTACTGTTTTGTTATTAGTTTAAGTATTTGCTATTGACTGTTCAAATGCAGAGTTTTGCGCATCATGTCTGTGTGTGTGTGAGAGAGAGAGAGAGAGACAGGGTCACATCACAGTGGAGTAAAGTAAAATAAATGATTTGAGTTCTAGCATGCTTCTCCTATCTTGTTTGTATGCAACCAGTAAGGCAAAATGAAATACTGTTTATTTATTTTTTTATTTTTTATTTATTAGTATATTTGGAGGCGAAAATAGCAAAGATGGGCAAAAGCCATCATCTCATGCTCCCAAGCCAAATTACAGATGAGCAGCTAGTCTCTCAGGCAAAAGATATGTCATACATTTTTAATGTGCTGGAAGCCAGCTGAATGTCAGCCAGCCAATTCTGTTACTTCTTTGAATGTGATGGGCAGCCATGGGTTCTGTCACCACTATTGTAAATCACAGCACAGCAAAGCCGTAGAAATGTATACTGCAGCTTGACAAAATCCACCTGTAGAAGAATCCTGACCCCTCTCCTAATAAGAAGACTGCATCATGTGTTTGTCATTCACCATATGACAGCGCTTTCGTGTAAAAACGTCATTCCACAGACATGCACCTCTAAGATTAGCAGTGAGAGAGGAACAAACTAAAAATAACGATGCTACTAACTTAACTACATTTTCAGCAGCACAACAGTATTCAAAACGCTGTAACTTTTCAAGTAACACACTGCTTTTCCAACAAACAGGAAAGTCTGCCAGCATTTAGCATCTTTTTATAATGAAACATAAACGCTGCACATAAATATTTATGTTTTCGACTCAGCTCTAGAGTTAAAATACTACTCTGATTAAATTATAAACTATATAGCATATTTTAAAATATGTGGCCCCCTTAGCTTCAATGTAGTTAGCTACTTTTTGTTTGCAGCATGTAGTGTTGCTTTTTTCAGTAGAGTAGCTTGACTGTAGTTGATCTAAGTTTAAACTATTAATAGCTTGTAGCTTTACAAGCTACAGATTTAAAGTAGCTTTCCCAACACTGCCTCGAAACATACTGGAATCTTTTAAAGTGGTTGCTATTTTTATTAATTATTCACCCTGATTCTCAATTGTTGTGGTGTTAATCGTAATTGTTCACACTGGCAACTTGAGATATTTCGCGGATAACACACAGCTCAGTAGAGTTATATCACATTTCTTTCTGTGGGCAGTGGATAAATCCTGGAGTAGGTCACAAATTCCCAGTCTGCACTGCTACTGTTCCTGTTTCTTTCTCTTGTTTACTTTTTGCAACTAAGGGAGATCAATCCCAGCCTCCAGCTCTCCTAAGCCCATTGTTTCTTCCTTCTATCGCTCAATAGTCATTCTTCACAGACAGAGATGACAGAAATAAGTATTATAAAAAGGCAATATAACAATGCTTTGCACCAAGCTGTTTCACACAGATATAAGCGATCCATTCTGTATGATGTCACCAGTCTCTCATTGTGTCTGGAAAACCGAATCCCACAGTGCCGAGAGCAAGGGAGATAGCGGTGAGATGAGTTTCTCCAATAAAATGGTTGAAATCAGGTTGATCTGTCCATTAGCCGTTGAAAAGCCTTTGTGGTAATACAACGGCTTGTTCAGAGGGCAGTTAAATCATTATGATCGAAAATGGCAAAGGGATTTTAACTATTCTGAAGGCTGGTTCACACAGATTCAAACAAATGGCAACATTTCAACCATTCTAAAGCTGGCTGTTGTGTTCTAAATGTTGGAACACCTAACTGTCATATTTAAACTTGCATTTTTATATGTCACTGTTCCTCTCCACAGAAAGGAAAGGACAGGGTTGCAACTGTAGCCCTGAATCTGCTGTGAGAGAAAAGGAGTTTATATGTACTGTATACCAGGGCTCAACAATAAAGATAGACTGCTGGTCAGTGTGGGAAAGTTTCGGCCAGCTGATGAAACTGCACTTGCAAAAAAAAAAGTTTAGAAAAGTTTAGTAAATTCATATTTATCTAGTAAATATAAAAATATATCACAATTTTTTTTTTTTTATTAAAAAAAAAATTTAAATTTAGTAATGACATCATTGTCAAAATGGGCATTATGATATCATAATGACTGTTATAATGTTAAATTGAATACATGTGTTAACTGTGTTTAGAAAAAGAACAATTAGGATGTCATTACTGCTCATAATTAAAATTAAAACATGTTCACTTGTGCAAGTTCTGATCAATCATGCTTTCTCCTGTTTATCAAGGCAGGCACATTGGTTTCTATGGATTTACCTCATTGTCTTGGCAACAGTTTGCGATGAAGTCAGATTAGGTCAGCGTTGGATAGAAAATCATACCAGACTGATCAAACATTCCAAGACAAGACAAATGCTGATTGCACATGGCCATTCTGTGAAAGCAAACACCAACCGACGTCAACAGGGTTAACACGTTGATCCAACAAAGCCCCACAACCACTGGATGTATTCTATATTTGTAGCACATTTTTTATTCCTCAGTATGAAAACTATATGCACACTATCATTCAAAAGTTGGGGTCTGTAATATTTCTTAATGTTTTTGAAAGAAGTCTCTTATGATTACCAAAGCTGCATTTATTTTATCAAAAGTACATTAAAAACAGTAATATTGTGAAATGTTATTATAATTCAAAATAACCCTTAAAGGGACGTGGTAATGGTAAATAAAATGTAATGGCAGAAAAAAATTATATTTCAATGCTTTTGTGTTCCCGCAAGAAACTTGCATTCGCTTTTGTGATGGAAAAATACAAGGTGGGAAAAAAATCTATATTTCAATGGTTTTACGAACGTATCTTGTGTGAATGTGATACTTTTGTGAGAGAACTCAAATACGTTTTTCTTTCATGTCATGTTACATGTGATCAAGTTAATGCCTCCTTGCAAAATAAAAGTATTAATTTCTTTAAAAGTAAAATTTTGTTGACCCTAAACTTTCGAACGGTAGTATATGTAATGTATTTCTAAAAAGAAAATAATAATAATCATTTTAGAAATGAAGACATAACACAACAAATAAATTTGCTCACAATTGCTGATCTAGAGTCAGCGTTTCCTTTCTCACTAGTAATTAAGGTTTGAATTTGTCATGTAGAAATAATGTGGATTTGTCCGGGTCTAGCATTTAGCACACAGGCGTTGACACATTGTGCAGTGGTGCTCATCAGGGCAACTCAAGTTCAATTCCTGGCTTATTTCCTGATCCTCCTCCTCTCTCTCTTCCCATCATTTACTTTCCTGAATAAGACATGGCAAAAAGCCAAAAATAAAATTCAAATTTGGATTTTAACCTCATCCATGCGATTAATTTTGGCCTTAGTCTAGGAGGCGAGTGGCCACTTCAGAATGGTTACAGATACACACTAGCAAGCTCACAAAATCTCCTCTAATCCCCGACAGAGACCTTAGAAACAATGAGAGTAAAGGCAGCTTTGTTTTGTACACAATTTGTTTCCATTAATTGGCCGCTCATCTCCTGCCGCTCCCTCCCTGCTAATCCCCAATCCTTCGTCTTAATGAGTTAGATGTGTGACAATTAGACAGACGTGTGGATCTGAGGCAAGGGAGTAAAAAATGTCCGCAGCATTCAGAGCAGTACAATGGAAGCGTGCTGTTAGTGCCATTAGCATTGTTTCAGACGCAGCGAGAGCTGCATGCTAAAGGAACATCTCCAGCGTAGTGGCGGCCGTAGCTGAAAGGGATGATCGATCTCTTTGAGTATCCGTTGCCAACAAACACTGAGCACCCACAATGCATCTGGCCTGTACATCAATAAAGAGCTGTGTGAAAGTCTAACAGGCCTTTTGATGGTATATGGCTCAAAAAATTATGAGAAACAATGCATCTCGAATGTTTAAGATATTTTCAATATTTTCCTTTGCATGATGGCCAGATAGAATAAGAGATGGGTTTAAATACAAAAACTTAAGAGGTGTTCACATCAAGGACAATAACTGTAACTATAACAATAATGAAAGAGAGGAACTATGTTGTTGGAATCACATTCAAAAACTTTTTTCTAGCTGATGAACGATTGACAGCCAATCCGACTTTAAAGAGTTTGTGCATTTATAGTAGTAGATTACATGAATTCAGCACGCACTTACAATAAACAATGTTATCGTCCATTGGTTTTACACTAATTTAGTTATCGTTACAGTTCATGGTGCGAACAGGCCTTTGCACCAACACACTCTCACACAAATACAAGGAATATCTGTCTGCCTTGAAACATCATGACATTTTAAGTTAAGTTAAGGCCTGTAATGAACAATACTAAGGAGGCATTTAAGTATTTCTATTTACTTTTATTCATTTATCAAATGCCTTCATCCAGATCGACATACAAGTGAGAATAATACAATAAAAGAAGCTATTAAAGGCTTGATAGTAACCCACTTCCATTAAAGAAAGGCCAACTAAAGAGGAAAAATAATGTTT
Organism: Sinocyclocheilus rhinocerous; assembly: GCF_001515625.1. Taxonomy (NCBI): domain Eukaryota; kingdom Metazoa; phylum Chordata; class Actinopteri; order Cypriniformes; family Cyprinidae; genus Sinocyclocheilus; species Sinocyclocheilus rhinocerous. The sequence goes on from NW_015636845.1 coordinate 370,384, forward strand.
TTTTCCCCTACCACTACTGCAGATTTGAATCAGTGTGATTCAGATTTTCATCATATTTCATTTTATTAATAGTACTTACTTGTGGCTCTGCCCAAGAAGTCGTCATTTAAATCACACATCATTTTATGGGGCCCCTTTGGGAAGCACAAACAGACATTTGCTTCTCCTTTCTTTCGACTTAGACACTTCTCCCTGATAAGTGAAAAGTCATTAGGTGGAGGTAAGATGTTGTGAAGAGCCATCATAGTGATGGTGGATTCAGAGATGAGGACATGATTGCACAAAGTCAATGAAGAGCTTTAATTGCGAAATGCTACGGCTAATTAAAAGAAAAGGAGTGATGTTTTCCCTCTGCGCATCTTGTAGTCTGATTGCGAGTGACTGTATGGTATTGTGTTAAAAACTGCATTCATGGGCATCTCAAAGGTGACAGTGCTCATCATATATGCGCTAAGCCTTATTTTTCTTTTCATTTATCTGCCTTTCATAATCCCTTAACAACCATATTATCTTTGGTCATTTACATTGCAAACATTGCCTTTCTACCACTTTAAATACCACAGAATCCACTTTAATATTATGATGTATATGATGTATGTACAGCATAGCCATTAGTTCTGTGTAAACATACAGTACAAGAAAGAAAAGACAGCTCATAATTTAGTATGCAAATATTGCAAGGGTGTCTTATGCTTTAGTTATATTTTGAGCCAAACACAGAATCAAAGCCTAAAGTCAACATGCATACATCAGAATATTCTATCAAAGGAAGTCAATGTGAGATAGATAGACAGACAGACAGACAGATTTAAGCTGAATACATTGCAGACAGGCATAAATTAGAATGCTTGTGGAATTCCAATGTCTTCCAAGCTTTGTATTAAATGAAGCTGTGAAACGTTGATCGTCAGTTCAGCCATTTTATGGTTCTAACATTTTAGCCTACAGAAAAGTAAATTAAATTTGACCTCAAGCCACAGTAAATCATCCTCTATCCGGAAGTGGCCAAGAACCAACAGCACTTTGTTAAACCATGACCATGTGAGTGTTTTATTGATCTGTCTTACCACTTCCTCAATAATCCATTTGCATAAAGAGTGTTTCTGGTTGACATAAATCAGAGAGCAGCACACAGCATGGATGAGCTCTGCTGACAACAACACTGTTGTTCTTAGCAGAGCCAGGACATTAATGAGTATGAGTACATATCTCATGAGATGCTGTAAAGCAGTCAGAGTAACTTAGCTAAGCACATCTCACAAGGAGCAGCGAGCAAGGAATATTAAGGCCATTTTTAAATAATAATAATAATACATATAACCTTATGTATTCTGGTGAAAACATTGCCTCTTAAGGGCCAGATGTTGCAGTGTAATTTCTGTGACACTAGTGGTGTCATGAATCCTGTCCGTGGTCTTCCGTCTGCTCGCCACCAGAGGTCGCCTTTACATTATATTGACTCTCACACCACACAGACTGTTACACGTCACCCTGGACTACATTTCCCATGTTTCATTGCACTGATTACGCACTCACCTGCAGCCAATCGCACACTTTAAATATGAGTCCCTAACCACCGTTTAGGGACGAGTATTGTTTGCGCTTATCTCTCTGTCAGTATATAGCAACTTTACTGAGCCAGTTCCCTGTCCTCGTTTCTAGTTCCTAGTCCTAGTCTCGTCTAGTAGAATGAAGCAGCAGGTTTTTAATCAATGGGATTTAACTCATCATTTATCTCATATAAAATACGCTTCGTTTTCTCCCGATAAGTTAATATACAGCCTAATAAAATAATGCTGCAAATAAGAATCTGAAAAGAAAGAAGTTTCAAATAAATATTTTAACGTGCGTGAATAAATCCAACCACCTCTATAGATTTTAGTTTCACTTTCCATAATCTGTGACCGACAGAGGAGCATCTTGGTGGCAGGGATTTAAACCTTTAACAAGACTCAAATTGACACAGGCAGAGTGAAAGACTGGATTTTTTCGATCAGGTAGGGTACAAGTGATTTCAAAACATTTCAGCCGGTTTATATATATCGTGTATATATTATTTATCTCGTATAAGATGCATTTGGTTGAGTTGCGCACAACAATGCAGAATATTAATAACTATGACTGGGACTGTCATATACATAACAATTATAATGAGAACACTATTAAATTAAAACGCTAGTTTAGTTGCTGTGTTTCTGCACGTTGTTGCGTGAAGAACGCATCCACAAAAGGAGTTCAGCCGCATAGGCACATTCATGTGCAGATAGCCTATAAGTCGTAATATTAACGTTATGTTGTATAAATAACCAGTAGTTCTATGTGAAATCAGACATTTGAGCGCCCCCATATAGCCAAAATGGCTTGATCATAACACCCCGCAAATATTCGACTGTGAGATTGATAGTCGAATCAGGCTCCTCCTATCGAAGCATGGAATCTTCGACTATTCGGGGTCACCCCCATCTCTCGACAGAAAGGTTTTTGCAGGTTTTAATAAAATGTTAATTTATAGCAGTAATCATAAGCATATTTCCAGTACGTGCCTCAGGCTTGCCAGTATCGTCAACTCACTCATCAGAATCCTCATTCTGTAATCCTCGGCAAATTCCGACAGTTGGCTTAACTGGCTCATTCAGTTCTTTTTGAGTCCGGCTCGACCAGTTACTTCCTGAGAACCGGCTCAAATGAACGATTCGTTTAAGAACCGAACCTCACTAGTAGCTAGGGTTGGGTATCGAAAACCGGTTCCATTTTAGAACCGGTTCCAAATTTCCAAGAACCGGGTAACAGCCCAATAAACGCCTGTCATTAATGTTAATCAAAGAACAAAAGAAAATCATTCACTGAACTTGACTGAATATATTTAATAACTTTAATTGATTAATCTATATTTTATTTATGAAAAGAAAACTATGCAGTGTTTTTAAACTTTTAATTACAGTTTCTGTACCTGAAATTTTGTTCAGTTGTATTTATTTATGATATTGCTAATTGATTTGTTTGTTTCTATCTTATTACTGACTGTTTACTTGTATATTTGAAATTTGTATTAACCTAGTTGTTTTTGCTGTGGTATTTTTTTTAAAGCATAGGCAAAATTCCTCTTGCAGTGTTCTGTAGGCTGCTGATTTTTGCTTGTGTTATTCAGCTGCAACAGAATGCTTTGTAAAAATACAGAATAAATGTTTGACATCTAAATGTTTGACTTAATTTTTTTTATATTGGATTTTTTATCTTATTGGAATCTAAACTAGGAATCGATAAGAATCGGAATCGATAAGCAGAATCGGAATCGATAAAATTCAAACGATACCCAACCCTACTAGTAGCCTATTTCCTGATCACCTGCCTGTCTTGGATATCCTTTTGTCTTGCCGTTTTGGACTCTGTTTGCCCCTCGTCTGGACTGCAGTCTGTTTGTTGGATTACCCATTTGCCTCACCCTTTGGATTACGTTCACCGTCGATTGACCTGTTTACTGGACTACTCTTTTGTCTTGTCTTCAATATACCTGTTTGCTATTGTTCGACCCATGCCTGTTTTTGAACACGTTTGAGAATAAAGCTTTGCAGATGGATCTGCACGCCTCTCGTCTCGTTCGCCTCGTTACAAGTGGCACCAAATGGAATTGCAAAAATAATTCTCAAAAATGTCTTTAAAAAGAAAGTTTCCAGAACACTCATACTGTCCTTTTCATCCTGCTCCTCATCTGTCATTGTTTAGACAAAAAAGTAGTCCCAACCTCAAACGCTCCATTATTTCACTCAGATGCTGACAGAAACAAAAAGTTTAGCTGGTTAACAGCAGTTATCCCCTACTTGTGGATATCATAACCAAAGTCATTTTTTACCCTTTTGGCACACTAGATGAGATGCCTATTGGTGTTAAATGACTAAAATTAGGTAAATTAAATTAATAAACTGCCAAACTAAGACAGAAATGTTATATATCATTGCCTTTTCATTACATAAATTTGAATTAGGCAGATCTTTGTGAATGAAATAATTATTTTAATGATATTCAATGTTTTAAACTGTCTAATTCTACTTTATTTCACTTTCATACAAGATATTATTCAAATGTGATGGCAACCAATCCATTTGATTAGAATAGTGATATGGTTAATTAAAATATTTCATAGGAGATGGTGCTCACTGGTGTCCCCTTTAGATGTCTAGAAATGGCCCTGGTCATAACTATTCCATTCTTATTTAATGGTCATTTAAAACACCATCATTCTTCTTAAATAGTCATTTAAAATAAACATGTATTGTGACTAAAAAGTATTTTATGTACTTCATTACAAATATTTCAGTACAGATATTTTGGTCACCAAGTGACCAACATGCATTAAGACCAATGATAAAGCTAATGGATAGCTTTCTCCAGGTATTATTGACCTCTTTGAACTGCTCAAACAAACAGAGCAGTGTTTTGAAAGTCTCACTTTTCATGGAACACATACTGTAGCTCTCTTAAAGTTGTCTCTACACATGAAAGTGGTCTCTTTTCTTTGTAAAAATGGCACACTTCACTTTTAACATCCATTACTGCTGGATGCAGGTTCAAAAAGTCAGCTTTGGTTGGAAAAACATAGACTTGCTGTGTAACTTAATATATATATTTCTATTTAACTTCCAGATGAAGACAGGAAACAAAATGCTTTCAAACTAAATTGTGCGCTCTTACGTAACTTATTACAGTATGATCAATATCATTTCACCCCTCACACACACAACTCAGAAAGTTTGGGTTTAAGTAAGCCTTCAAGTGCAGTCGGAAATATCATAATTACAAATTACATGCACATAAATGACTAAGCTAAGTCATATTGTGGGAAAATTATTTGTTAGATACCATGCATACATAAATCACTCAGGTTGCAAATATGTAATGCAGGTGCATGTCTCACTGGTAATTATAGCTTTACTGTCGAGCTCAACTTGTAAATATGATCGTGATTTGAAGGTAGCATATGACTGCATTTTAGAAAGTCTATTTTCATTATTACTTTTTAATTTAAAAAAGGCACATTAAAGTTTTTCTTTTAGGCATGGTCCCGCTAAAATAGCCAGGTAAAAATTATAAGGGATGGGCAAGAGACAATTCAAAATGCTGACAGCAGGTTTTGCAGTCAATAGCTGGAGTGTTTTTGGTTGGATTGTGAAAAACTTAAAGTTGTCTGATACTTGGTTGAATTTAGGCTGCTGATTGCAATAAGGGGAAGATTGGTATCTCACCCTGGGGTAACTTGTGCTTGTGCCTGGGCAGGAGGAGTGTAAAGCCAGATGGGGAAATCTTGATTCTCCACACTCACTGTTTTGCCCTCTGTGGCCAGCGTATAGCATCAATAATAACACCTTATTTCTGTCATGTCAAAACATGAAAGTGTGTCGGGAAGAGATTGATGACTGTCATAAATCATTGTCTGGAAGCGTACGTGCCAGATTGTAGGGAGAATAAATATGCTAACTCATACACACATTGCACTGCCTCTTTAAGAATGACTGATGCCCTAAAGATAGATGCAATCTTTGTGGAAAATCTCTAGTCTGAAGTTTTCAGTCTACAGTTTACATTAATCAAATTCTGCTCTTCCTTGTTACTCTTAAAAGCCATTTTAATACAAACTGTTTCAGATAGCCATGGGTGAGTTTCTACAGTTTCCCCTACTTGAAAAAATGGCGGTATTTCCTAACAGAACTTTGTGTTTACCGCAGAGGTGCCCCTAACCACCCTTCATTAGACACGCATTGCTTCAGTTCATTGTTTTTAAAGAGAAAAACACTAAAACCTGTCTAGCAAATGTGTATCTTTAACAACATGTTGTCAAATGGACGATTCATCAGTAATGAATGATACAAACCTTGTTTCATTTTGCTACGGACATCACTGAAAATAATGATAATTTGTTAATTAAACGCTCTTATTGGTTATGTAATGTTCAGATTGATTCAAACCATCCTTTTGAACTATTAAAATAACTATTTAGATTAAAACGTTTAAAATAATTTATTTAGGAATCAGGCTACACTGGAACCGACTCGTAAAATCATTAATTCAGGAATGCTCTTTTAAATCTGATTCACTAAAAAGATTTACTGTAGTCCATAAGAGTCAAGTGAAGTCAAGTCAAATTTATTTGTATAGCATTTTTCACACTGACAAATGCTGGGTTAAATACAACCCAGTGCTGGGTAAAATATGGACAAACCCAGCAATTGGGTTGTTTTGACCCAATGTGTGTTTGTTTTTTTGGTTAAATGTTTAACCCAACCTTCTGGGTAGTAACCCAACCGCTGGGTCAAAACAACCCAATTGCTGGGTTTGTCCATATTTTACCCAGCACTGGGTTGTATTTAGCCCAGCATTTTTTAGAGTGTTCAGAGCAGCTTTACAGAAAGTCTTAGGCTACTCTTATGTCTATGATGCTTTAGTACTTTACCATAGTGCATGCAGCCATAGTTCGTGATGCGAGCTATTAATGGTCACAGTGTTTTTATTCATTAAAGGGGTCATATGATGCGATTTCATTTTTTCCTTTCTCTTTAGAGTGTTACAAGCTCTTGGTGCATAAAGAAGATCTGTAAAGTTGCAAAGACTAAAGTCTCAAATCCAAAGAGATATTCTTTATAAAAGTTAAGAGTTAGCCACACCTACCTAAAACGGCTCGTTCGAACACGCCCCCACATATCTACCTCACTAAGTGGGAAGAACGCTGTGTGGAAAGCGAAGCTACTTTGTTTGGTCTTCCAAAAGAGGACGATATCCGCTTCGTCATGCCTGTCATGCCTACGTGCT
>NW_015636845.1:379486-381766 GCF_001515625.1 Sinocyclocheilus rhinocerous
TAATGGGTTTTAATGTTTTTGTCTCGCCGCTCCGGCCGGGACACGGGCATCACAGTATGGTAAGGGACGTAACATTTCTGTCACACGCTTGAGGTATTCGGCCAATCACAACGCATTGGATATCTGGCCAATCAGAGCACACCTCGCTTTTCAGACCGATTAGTTTTGTAAAAATCGACGCGTTTCAAAAAGGCGGGGCATAGAGGAGAAACGATAATGTACAGTATGTGGAAAATAATGTGTTTTTTAACTTTAAACCGCATAAACACATTTCATTACACCAAATACACAAAATAATGTTCTTTTTAGCAGCATCATATGACCCCTTTAAAAAGAAGCGTCTCATAAGTGTCTTTCATTTGGGAATCTATATGTTGTTAAATTTAATTCACTAAAATGAACCAGCTCATAAGAGTCATGGATACATTGGCTCTTTTGTTCAAGAATCAGACAACACTGGTTCAGTATATGTTTCTGATTCACTAAAACAAACCTGCTCATAAGAGACTTTAATTTGGGAATCAGACTACACTGGTTTGCTATATGCTTTTGATTCGTTAAATAAACAGGCTCTTAAGAGTCACTGAATGAGACTCAGACACTGGTGCACCACTCTGATCTATAATATATAGATTGCTGGTGGGCTGTGTGTTCATTAAAAAGAACTGTTTGGGAATCAGACTGCACAGGTCACACTGTATGTTTTTGATTCACTGAAAAGAACTGGATCATAAGAATAAGTGGACATGCCTGTTCTCAGTCAGAGAAGCAGTATTTATTTCAGAGGGATGGCAGAGAGATTCTAGTATTTTTCCATCACACCTCTGCACACTGTATCTCTTTCCTTTTCAATAATGACATGCAAATTGTCAATCTTTTTTAACTAGGGGTAGTAGAGAAGCCCTACACTATTGGTCTGTATGCATGAGATAAGATAACTACAGTACGTGAATACAGCCAGGAGGATGAAAGGTCACCTGTGCCAGAGTCCAAGAACAGAACCCACAGATATGAAGGTCACCCAGATCGAAATAGTGATTCCTTTCACAGGTTGACATCTGAACTCATTTAATTTGCTGAATTCAAACAGCATCCATTCATTATCAGTGCAGAACAAAGAACAGAACCAAATTCAAAAGGCACAAAAATGAATAAAATGCAAAGTTTGATGTTTTGTGGCTCCTACAGGCAAAATAAATCAGTGCCTTTGGATTTCAGTGCTGATGTGTTTATAGAATATTTTAACATTAAAAACTGGCCACGTTGGCTTTAGCGCTGCTATTTTGACATTTACAGACCTTTAAAAGGGCTTTTCACAAAATACATCAAACCCAGTTCCTTCAAATCCAAAAACATCACTTTTCTTTTCACTCTGCTGTAGTCAAGCTGTCTTTGCTCAAACAGTTCCACAACCTCTCTGCCATTTTCTGCATCTTTTTATGAGTCTGTAGATGAGACAGCCATCAATCAGGACCGAGCTAGTACTTCAAAACATCAAGGATAATAAACAATTAACAGCAGCAGTCGATGACCTGTGAAAGGTTGAACACAGCAGGGTTTCAGAGGAGAACAGGAAAGGTGCTGGGCCTGCAGCACTGCCCCTGGCATGTCACTGCAATCTTTAGCACAAACTAGCCATAAACCTGACAGTCTGACCTCTATTACAGATTGCCCTCTGCTTATATAACTCCTGAAGCTGGTGTACTGAAGAAGACTCTTTTAGGCTTTTGCGGTTTAATGTATAAAAATTGTTTAAATCTGTTGTCATGACATGAGAAACCCCAACTTTTAAATAAATAGTTTCAATTGAACAGTGAAAATTATGTCATTATTTACTCTCTCATTTTGTTCCAACCCCATATTCTCTTCAGGGCATCTGGGTAAATGTCAATTGTATTTGTTGATGATATACTTGAGAGCCAAGAGGTCTATAATACCTGGAGAAAGCTATTCATGTCTTAACTGCACTTGCTTGCTTCCAGGCGTATACAGAGGCTGCATCTGAAATCATATACTTCCCTACTATATAGTAGGTGAAAACAGTATGTAAGTCCCTGGATGGCCTTCTATTTCCAGTGCAACTTTGGACTGGACTGTGCAGTGTTGCAAGAAGTCTGCCATCCTTGATCATGGCAACTCACGGGTGTGAATTTTTTCCCATTTTATTTTTTCCCCGTCCTGTGAACATAAATGAAAAAGCTATAAAATGCTGTTTTTCCTCTTTATCCAAGCAAGAAATAAAAGGGAGAAAATATGGACAGAAAATGCTGCTCTAATGGA
>NW_015636845.1:382094-390110 GCF_001515625.1 Sinocyclocheilus rhinocerous
GGTGCAATGTGGACATTAAGTGCTCCAGCTGTAATGTGAATGACAGCGTATGGTGATGTCTTGATGGAAAGAGCTCATGTTTGCTCATGTCTAGATGGACAACGAGTGGACCACGTATGAATCTTACTTATGAAATTTTAATGCAAAGTAAATAATAAATAGTTTAATTAGTGATGGCTGAAAAGTGTTTTGTTAAGTTCTAAACATTTCTGAATTTTTGAATCAGTTTTTCAGAGCTGGATCAGACAGGCCAAGTCACATTTCAGCAATCAAGACTTCATTATGCCATACTGTTTGGATCAATGGTTTGACGCCAAATAGGAGTTGATTCTTCAGTGTCAGTGTCAAATATTGGCCTATAAGTTTTAAATAATTGTTTTATTGAAGTTAGGTATAAAGAAATCAGACTAATTCAAACAAATGTTCATACACACATTGCTTGTAGCTGCTTGTTCTTCACGTATTTCCATTGCTTTAAATATTTGATCAGTAGATGTCCTCAGTGTGCTGTCTCAAGCACTTTGAAATGGTGAATCATTTTATGAAACAACTGGGATTGAATCATTTTATAAAACTTTGTTTTGTTAGAACAAATTTGTTGCACAGTATGTCAAAAAACAATATGTTTAAAAAATGTTGTCTGACATGTCAGCACTGGTATATGCTTACGTTTCCAATTTGTGTAAACAATATTTCAACATTTTTTGCAGCTTACATGTGATCCTGGACCACAAAACCAGTCATAAGGGTCAATTATTTTTAAATTGAGATTTATACATCATGAATAAATAAGCTTTTCATTGATGTATGATTTGTTGGGATAGGAAAATATTTGGTCAAGATACAATTATTTGAAAATCTGGAATCTGAGTGTGCAAAAATCTAAATATTTAGATATATTTACAGTAGGAAATTTACAAAATATCTTAATTTAACAATCTTTACTTAATATCCTAATGATTTTTGGCATAAAAGAAAAATCTATAATTTTGACCCATAGAATTTGTTGGCTATTGCTACAAATATACCCGTGCTACACTCTTAAAAATAAAGGTTCTTTATTGGCATTAATGGTTCTATGAAGAACCGTGAACATCCATGGAACCTTCCAAATGCAGAAAAGGTTCTTTACAATGAAAAAAGGTTCTTTAGATTTTTTAAATGTTCTTCAAAATGGTTATTTTAGGAACTGTGCACTGAAAGGTTCTCTGGGGAACCAAAAATGGTTATTCTATGGCATCACTGCAAAAACACCCTTTTGGAACCTTTATTTTTAAGAGTGTACTTATGACTGTTTTTTTTTGGTCCAGGGTCACATATTATTGTAAAGTCACACCAGTTGCACAATAAGACTGAATATAACACATGTGGACTACTTTTATGATACTTCAATTGTATGTTTTTAGGAGCTGAATAGATGTGGCTGTCATATGGACAATAACTAGGCTGCATGAAGATAATTGAAAATTATGTTCAGTTAAACAGTAACAGTGTACAGATTCTGAATGACATTAAGGTGAGTAAATGATCACAGAATTTTTTTTATATTTTGGATTGACTGTTCCTTTAACTTTCCACACACTTGAAGCAGATGTCTAAATCTCAGATGAAGCTGCTTGACAGTGAGTAGCAAATAAGTATTTCCACCGTCCAAATCCTCTAAAACCAGTTTGACCACAGATCATAACCATACTCTCTTTGAATTTCCATCAAAAAGACTGACATTCTTAGTAAGAAATGCTTACAGCCCTCCCGCCGCATCTTCCAGGGGCTGTTTTTCCATTCCTATGCATCTCTAATTAATGAGGTTTCAGGCTGATTTGCCTCCTGCTGCGGGGCTTATGGGACCTCCGGCCCTTTAAACTCTCTGTGAATGTAGTGAAAAGGCATTGCTGGGCGAAAATGAAGAGCATTAGCAATGGTAGAGAAGACTAGGCCGTGACCCTCAACAACAGATGGACAGAGGGAGACATTTTTAGCTTCATCAGCCTATGCAAAGAAATTAGTTTGGGTCTCTGGAAGCATCTTGCTGACACCCCCAATTTAGTAAATCCTTCTTACGTACATTAATGCCATGTATTAAAGATGACGACATCTGGTTCTGTGTTAATTACACATCACAGGGATGAAAAGATCCTATGGTTGATGGACATGGCGGTTGAGTAGGACAGGATCACGTTATCCAGGAACATGTGGAGATATGAACTTAAGGAGATCACTGGACAACCGCTCATGTGCCCTATTAAAGCAAATCGTCATTATGTAGGCATGAAAGAAGAACAAAACCATTTTCAGAATAAAGGGCTGCCATGCTTGTGTCGATAGCTGTGCGCCATGTAATCTTCAAAACAGCACATGCTGGAGGCTCAAACTTCTCTGAAAAACAAATGAAAAGAAGATAAATACGAATTCATAGACAATATTTATGAAGTAATAGTTATTGTAGATAAGAAAAAGTTCACTGTGTCCAGTTTTTGCTTATAAAATGTCTAACTGAAGTTTTCCTCTGGTTAGACTCTTATTGTTGCAGTCTGTGAGCGTAACTACTTGAGGTTTTGATAAGTGTGGCTTGTTTTTATAATGAACACTAACCAAAAGAAGAAAATCTGTGGATATCCACTGTAAGCTCATACAGTGGAATAAATGGCAAAGAGTCTCTGTCCTCCACATAACCTTAAGACTCAAAATGTTGTGTCGTTGGTTGGAGGGCTCATGAAATGAATCTCTGCGCTAGCTCTACTAATATAAGGGATTATTTCTAATATACAGCATCAGGATAAGGTCACTGTTGTAGCACATTGTCAGCTATTTTGTGAAAATATTTTATACATATAGGCCTACAATACCCTTCAAAAGTTTGGGGATGGTTAGATTTTTTTATGTTAAGTCTCTTATGCTCATCAAGTTGTATTTATTTGATGAAAAATACAGTAAAAACGGTAATATTGTGAAATATTATTATAATTTTAACTAACTGTTTTCTATTTTAATATGTCTTAAAATGTAATTTATTCCTGTGATGACAAAGCTGAACTTTCAGCAACTCTTTTCCAGTCTTAAAGGTCACATGATCCTTCAGACATCACTCTAATATGCTTATTTGGTGCAAAAAAAAAAAACTTTCTTATTATTATGAGTGGTGTAACAATGTAAAAGTAGTACTTACTGTTACTCTACTGTCGTCAATTTAATGCATCATAGTACACAAATTCTTTTAAAAATAAGAAATAAATCTTCTTGCCCTCAACTTTTGAATATAAATAAACACAAGTGCTTTTGAAAGCTTAGAAATGTTTACAACAATAACAGTAATTTAGCTGTGCCTGCACAATGGAGCATTGTTGCTGTGCATGTATTGAATATGACCTTAAGAGAGATAAACGGCTTGTTCTGTGGTACGTCAGGGTGAACATTGGATTGCTGTATTATTTTACAGACAATGCTGGATTTATCTGGCATTTGAACACATGTGGGTTAATTCTGTGGCATTTTAGAGACACAGACCCTTGTATTTCAGTACAAAGAAATAAAGCCGGATTTCTCTTTCAGGCGATATCAAAGCATGTGCATGTGATGCTTTGTCCCTTGGGATGAATGGTGAAGTGTATGATTTCTAATTATGATCGACTTGGAATACTCTGCCAATCTGATAGCCTACAACATCTCCCATTATAGGATACAGCAAAATGGTGAATCATTATTGAATTACCTTTCTGTAAATGCAGGAGTTTATGCTTTTGTGCTGCGGGAGGAAATACAATCTCAGCAAATCTAACCTGTCCAGCTGACAACACCTTCACTATTATAAATGGTTCATTGATAATGACTGTAGATGGGCCTGAAGCTCAAGTCTAATTCTGTGAGCATAAAATTGCAGGTCGTTCATCCATCTTCATTTAGCCTTTGAGAACACGCAAAATGTCCATCACACTGACTGTACTCTAAGTCTTTTTTAATCACAGTGTAAAAGGACTATAGTTGTTTATCTAACACCCCTATTTCTATCTCTAGCTCTCTGTCTCTCTCTCTCTCTCTTTATTTTTTCTAAATTTCAGTCTGCAGCTCAACATCAAAACAAAGAGCACTACTTGCAACTCTGGCTTCAAAAAAAAAAAAAAAAAAAAGCATAAAAAAAGGTAACGGAATGCATAAGATTATGTAATTAGCATAAAATTGCAGGTCGTTCATCCATCTTCATTTAGCCTTTGAGAACACGCAAAATGTCCATCACACTGACTGTACTCTAAGTCTTTTTTAATCACAGTGTAAAAGGACTATAGTTGTTTATCTAACACCCCTATTTCTATCTCTAGCTCTCTGTCTCTCTCTCTCTCTCTTTATTTTTTCTAAATTTCAGTCTGCAGCTCAACATCAAAACAAAGAGCACTACTTGCAACTCTGGCTTCAAAAAATAAAAATAAAAAAACATGAAAAAAGAGTTGGACTTCACAAGGATCCACAATCAACCTTTGAGGAAATGCAATCTGTATGGTCTGTGCTAAAATAAACATGAAAATATGTCAATGTTTTTTTTAAAATTTTTTTTTACATTTTTTTTTTGAGGAGTAGACTAATGTAAAGGGCAAAAAAAGAGGCTCTTTTCCGCCACACACAAAAGTGGCCAGTGCTTGGAATTTCAGAGCAGTGTTATTAGGCAATGCATTGCTGTAGCGACCTTTATATTGTGGCTAATATTGACTAATTTGTTGTTCAATTAAATATAATGACAATAATTTAGAATATAGGAATACATACAATCTACAGTAATAGGGATACAGATATGTATGACAGATACAATGTATGGCTAGCATTGTTTAAGACCTGAGATTGCAGACAGGACACAGTTGTGGGGTTGATGGCAGCCTGGGGGCGGATCTGGGCATCACAGGAACTAGAGACCCCTGAGATGTGTGACCCAATGTGTGGGTGAGGAAAAGGAATTAAGAGGAGTTACAATAGGAAGAAATTTCCATCATATAGAACTAGTGCAGTCTGTCAATTTATATTCATGTCTAAAATTTATATTTTGTATTCCATAGGAGAAATTTGGAATGACATGAAGGTGAGTAAATGATGACAAAATTTTCATCCATTATTTCAATTAACTCAAACTGAACAAAATGCTAACTTGATTATTTATGAAACTTTATTTGTTCGAGTTTATAATCAGGTTATTAATATGGGTGACTTGAAACAAACAGTCAAACTATGCAGGCTGGTCTATCCAAACATGGATTTATTACCAGCTAGGAATTGGTGTTAAAATTAATTCATCTGATATTATAAACTGAACTGAGGTGTGAGAGTGATTGTGCCACAGAGATGGACAGATCTTTAAGAGCTTGTATTCTGGCTGCACAAACTCCCAAATGTCATTTGAGGAAAGGCATGGTGAGTGACAAGAATGATAAGAGACTGCAGAAACATTAAAAAAAAAAAAAAATATATATATATATATATATAATGTGGCTGATAAAAAAAATTACCTTGTTCTGCGGTGGTGTGGTTTCTGAGAGGTAGAGTAAAGAGCATGATAATTAAATGCAATCTCTGCGATAGGAAAAATGTCATCATAATTGGTGTGTTAGACTGCCAACATCTTTTTATTTGCCCATCATAGTTAATTAGGTCTAATTATATGTGGTAAAATGTAACTTTTAAATTATACTTTTAAGCCTGAAACGTCATCCTTCCACAGAATAAAACATCTAAAGTGTCAAAAGAAATTTTTAGAAGGGTTATGTGTGTTTAGGCTGCTTCGCCTATTTGTGTGCGGTGTGTGTGAACACATTTATGGATGGCCATATGTCTTTCAAGTTGTCACATAGTAGTTATCACCTCTGTGACGATGTTTTTTAAAATATATATATAGCCATCCTTGTGTCGCTCATGATTGCCTGGTCACACTTGATTTGTCATACCATATGTCACAAAAAGATTTTAGACCAAAAAAAAAAGTTTTGGTAACACTTTCTATGAAGCCCGTATTTATAATACATTATAAGGGTATTCTTAAGGCATTATAATGAATGCATAATGCATTATAAAAAACATAATATGTTGTATCATCTCATGAATATTCATAAGAACAGTTTTAATATATTATAATATTTACTTATTTGTGGTTATAGCTTTTAAGAGTATTTATAAATACGGGCTTCATAGAAAGTGTTACCAAAGTTTTTTTTAAAAGATTAAAGATGTGGAAGAGAATAGTAGAGTAATAGTATTAATATTTATGTTTTATTAATATACTCATCCATATTTTTGTAAAAAATATTCATACAGAGAAAAAACATGGATAATAAAAAAAACACACAAACAAAATATATATATATATTTTAAAAGAATATTATATTATATATATATATATATAATTTACATAATAAATAGAGTTAGAATAAATATATCACATTTTGGGGAAAAAACTGATGTTCAGTGGCATTACTATTCTTATCTGTATTTTACTATACTAATACTTTCATTCACAACTTATTTATGTCTCATAAAGCATCAGATCATTATCATTATTCCTCCTAGTTTTCATGGCCCTCCCTTACGGCCAATCACCACCTCAGTGGCTCAGTGACGGTGTCATTGATGTCGCGGCCATGTTTCTGTTCAGTTAACACATGCTAGGATCAATGGATAGACAGTGAATGAGGCTGTAAGAAGGAGCTTTCAGCTGCAGATGCTCACTGCAGGCTTGCTAATGGTTTATTGATGAATGTGTCTCCTCTTCAGTCTCAGCTCTCTGGCTCTGTCTCTGAGCATACAGGCCGTTAGGACACGGGGCCACTGACGTCTGACGTGCTGGGAATGAGTTCAGCGTTTGACAAGCAATGTGGTGTGAAACGATGCAACATGAGTTAAGAGGGAAGCTCGCAAAACCATGATGTAGTAACACTCAAATGTCAAGAAACAGTAACAGTATTTTCTGGTTGTGGAAATTGTTAATGTGATGAACTATAACAATGTGAACTTTAAACATTAAAACATTACAATATTAATGTTTTAATCTCACTCAAAAAAAAAGATGGTTCTTGAAAAGTTAATTTCATGTATTAACAGTTCTATTTAGCATAATATCAACCTGAAGAACACTGTTATGCTGAAATGTTTCTTTGTGCTAGGGATCAGGGTTCTTTATTCCCGCCTTTTTTGTTTTTCAAATCTGTAACTGTCAAAGCACCTCATTACTGATTTGAACTACACTGACTGTCAACATACTCTCAAATGCTAAATGAATTCTTTCTCAAATGTCTATAAATTTTACCTTTCAAATGTTAGCTACTGTACCAATCATACATTTTCCATTTTCCTCTTTTTTTAGTTTAACAGAATATGTAAGTGTGACCAGCTCTGTTCTGTTAAGGATACTTCTCTCAACAACTAAGTAACAGACATAAAAAAGATTACTAATACTGTCCATTTTTGCTACTTTTGGCCTTCATGAACATCATAAACAAATGCAACAGACACACTGTAAATCTAAACTCAATTGACCATATGCACGATTACTTCCTGGTTTTAGATAAGCCAGCTCAGTCATTTCCGGTTAACTGTACTGTGCCTTAAAGGGATAGTTCACCCAAGAATGAAAATTTGATGATTATCTGCTTACCCCCAGGGCATCCAAGATGTAGGTGACTTTGTTTCTTCAGTAGAACACATTTGATGATTTTTAAATCCAACCGTTGCAGTCTATCAGTCGTATAATGCATGGCAATGGTAACAAAATCTATGAGAGTAAAAAAAACATGCACAGACAAATCCAAAGATTGAGACTAAATTCAGACTAACAAAACTACAGCAGCAACAAGTCTGTGTTGGATAAAACTTAAAGGATGTAGTTAAATTATTAAATTTAAACATTTCAAAATATTGAATGCACTATTAAATTCTTATACTTATTTAATTTGTAACTATGTAAGTATTTAAATAATTCAGCATTATAGGCTGATGTCTGGCCTTATTTTTTTTTTTTTTTTAAATGACAAATGACTTTGTGACTTG
>NW_015636845.1:390892-403015 GCF_001515625.1 Sinocyclocheilus rhinocerous
AGCACGTACACTCCTCACGCACCGGATACCGTGCACGCGCTCAAGGCAGTTGGACATAGTGGTGTATTAGAGGTAAAAAATGATATAAATACTGTTCGGTTTCTGGCACAAACCGATTGTTTCGTGTCTTAGGACATCAATGTGTCGTCACGAGCCGCAGGGTTTAATTTTGATTTGTCTGTGCATGTTTTTTTTTACTCTCATAGATTTTGTTACCATTGCCATGCATTATACGACTGATAGACTGCAACGGTTGAATTTAAAAATCATCAAATGTGTTCTACTGAAGAAACAAAGTCACCTACATCTTGGATGCCCTGGGGGTAAGCAGATAAACATCAAATTTTCATTTTTGGGTGAACTATCCCTTTAAGGGAGCGCCCTTTGCTCGGTTTCTCTACATAATCCATTCACAATTTGGAGAAAAGATTTGTTTGTCTAAGAGAACCAAATTTCAGGAATGAAATAAATTTACGCGAGTGAATCCGTTAAATCATGCCGCGAGTCATTGCTATGATTGACAGTGGCAACGGAATGAATCATCTGACCAGCCGACGTCAAAATAATTTTGTTTTAATTATTATTTAATTAATAATAATTAAGCGATTGAGACTAAATTCAGACTAACAAAACTACAGCAGCAACAAGTCTGTGTTGGATAAAACTTAAAGGATGTAGTTAAATTATTAAATTTAAACATTTCAAAATATTGAATGCACTATTTAATTCTTATACTTATTTAATTTGTATTTAACTATGTAGGTATTTAAATAATTCAGCATTATAGGCTGTTGTCTGGCCTTATTTATTTATTTTTTTAAATGACAAGTGACTTTGTGACTTCTTGCACTTTATATTCAGTGCGATAAAGAACTAAAATTTGTTGTAATATTTATTTTATTATAAATCAAAAAGCAAGACATGAAAAAATCAGGGAGTTGAAATGGCAGCTGCAGCCATTGAGCTCAAGGGCAAAGTGATTAGGCTATATTTCGTTTCGTTTTTTATTAAGTTAATTTAGGAAAACGTTTGGAGCATTTTTTGTTCGTTAAATAAGTTTTTGTTTTTTAAAGTAACGGCCAAGCGGCCAGCGGCAGACAGTGAGCTGATCATAGCATGTTATCATATAGCTACCATAGCATGTTTGATCAGTTTAGCCTTCTCAAATCATCACGACTATTGTGTGTGCACTCACAATATCAACAAAACGTTGTGCTTTTATATTGTCGTTTCGGTCTTGAAAAGGAGCAATTCACAAAAATGAACCGAAACTCAGCGAATACACGCCTCACAGACATGATAAATATATCTATAGAAAGCTTTAAATTACTACTTTAAATTACTACTAAACTTTTGCCGGTGCTTTGCGGCAAGCTTAAGCCTATTGCGTGCATTTGAACGCAGAACTCTTCAGCTGCGCTGACGGCACGCTCACTGCTGCTGCTGCTGCTGCTGCTGCGGGACACTAAACACCTTCAAGCCGCTCTTGACAGTCGCGACAACACGGTCTCGTGTTGTTTCCACCAGGGCGGCAATTTTTTTCATCACTAATTGATGGATGTCTAAGATATTAAAATAAGGAGAAGCCTAAAACATGAATGAAAAGTGAACCTTTAATAAAGTGAATTTTACTGATGAGAAATAATAAAGGCTTTAAATTTTTATAAGAATTCATGGCTATGAAGGTAAGATATTGATTATCGAGAATACCATTACGATGTCATTTAAGAGATTAGACTAACTGCCTAAACAGTTACGATAGTGTTTATTTTTCAGCATTTAAATGTACAGTTAAGTGTCTGGGCAGCCTACTTTTCTGGGATTACCAGACTCTGCATATAAATTTATATGTTCTTTAATAACATAAAACAGTATGTTAATTCCGCTATCATTATTTATGGTGTTGCAATTATTTTGTTTCTCAGTTTCTGATAAGAATGAGGCAGGAGAGGTTTCTGTGAGAGTCTCACATATAAAATGAGCTTCACAGGAAGTTTATGAGCTGGCTTATCTTTATCCGGAAGTTCTAAATAGCGCTCTGTGCATATGGTCAATTATGTATTTTAGAGATGATCTGGAGAGAGAAACTGCATTCAAAATACACACATGATGGACTTAACGGCATAGAGGATTTTGAAGATATTTCACTGGAACTTGGTCTTCATTACATCTATTTTCTGTTTCTATTTTGTACTTTTTAATGTATTTATTCATATTAAAGTAATCAGCTAACAATTGTTGTTGAAGCCTTGTCATTTTTGCTACAATTTTATATGTAATTGTGAAATTGTACCTGATTGACACAATATGTTTTTTTTAATGTGAAAACCTCATAGAGGTTACACGATAAGAACAGGCGGATAGAGGGGTAAAAAACTATATTACTAAATAATATCTAAAAATAATATTAATAATACTAATATTAATTATATAAATATACTAAAATAAATGAAAATAAAATATTATTCAAAAGGATATTTATAAATTAAGGTCTTATATAGCACTTTCAAAGAATGGCTCTTTCTCGAATTTATAAAAATGGTTGGCACCAAAAAGGGTTCTGCTATTGTTACAAGCCAAAGAACCCAAATTTGGTAATACTGTTTAGAAGAATTTTACTTAAGAGTGTATCAGGTGTCTTTCAAAAAAAAAAAATTATGTTGTGTGACTCAGTGGTTTTGCCAGTTCAGAGTGTTTTATAAAAAAAAAATTAAAAAAAGTCTGTGATTTACTGTTACTGTTCCCTATCGATACTACACTCATACTGCGTCTTGCTAGACGCTATGGGAAAAAGTCCTTTTTTCTCCTGAACTGAAGCCTTTTTCAATCATGCAGTGAAACTGCACGGCCATTGGTTTGTGCAGTATGTTTTAAAAACAAACCAATGGCTCGGCAGCGATGCTGCACGAACCTATGGCCGTGGAATCATCTGTGGCGGAATCATCTGGCTATATAAGCGCCCGCTTCGCCATAGGATTCAGATTTCTTCTCCTTCATCGGTGACGACGTTCTTCACAATCTCTGCAGACTGAAGAGCCTGCTCGCTGTTGACACGCCTTGCAGTGGATTAAGCTGGACCAGCGACCTCTCTGCTTGGCTGATTCGCCGCTCCTCCCGCAGCCTTCAGCGTCGTAGCAGCAGAGATCCCAGCTAATTCCCCTGCCGCCATCCGGTGAGCCTAAAAGAGCTCTTTTCTAAGAGGTAAGTTCTTAAAAAAGCAAATTTTCTGGCGACATTGTTGCAGATGTCGCGCTGCGAGTGTGGCTTGTGCAGGGAGCCCTGCATGATGGAGAGGAGTAGTGAGTGCATCGCCTGTCTGGGCAGCCCCCACGCAGAGACTGCAACTCACTGAGACGGAATGCTCTCACTGAGAGCATGAGTTTTACCCCTCTCCACTCGCGCCCAGCCTTCTTAACGAAGGCAGACCCAGTCTGTTCCTGCTTCACTCGCTGGTCCCCTCCCGCTCTCATGTTTCTCCCCCTCCCGGTTACCTCGGAGGAAGAAACGGCGAATTTGCGGTTTGAGCGATCAGGCTTGAGTGATCTTATGCTGACACACATCCCGCATGACTCACTTGATCCGCCAGTGTGTGTGTGTGTGTGTGTGTTACACGCGAGGATCAGCGCCCCTCGTTACATTGAGCGGCGCAGCTTCACATTTGTGTGTGTGTCACAGAGGCTGCTTTCACTACTGAAGCGTGAGTCTGTCCCTGCTCTCGCGTTTCTCCCCTCCCAGTTACATCGGAGAAAGAAACAGCGAATGCGTGGGTTGAACAATCGGGCTTGAATGTTTTTTTATGCCGGCACAGCTCCCGTGTGAGTCACATTCCACGCAGCTCTTTGATCGGCCAGCGTGTTTTGCACGTGAAGATCAGCGCCTCTCGCTTTCGTCGAGTGGCTCAATCCTTCAAAGCGGATCGGCTGTCACCAATGACTTCATATCGCTGACAACTTTGAGTTGAGTGTGCCATTGAGTCGAGGTGGTTCCTCCGGCCCAGAGCGAGTCAGGCTTCTACAGCCGTTACTTCCTCGTCCCCAAAAGGATGCCGGCCTACGGTCCATCCTCGATCTCGGACGTCTGAATCGCACCCTCATGAGACGGCCATTCAAGATGATTACACTGAAACAAATCCTCTCGCAAATCCGCCCAGAGGACTGGTTTTTTTGTCTGGACCTGAAAGACGCCTACTTTCATATCCAGATAGCCCCCCATCACAGGCCATTCTTGACATTCGCCTTCGAAGGAGTGGCTTATCAATATACGGTTCTTCCCTTTGGGCTGTCCCTGGCTCCACGCACTTTCACAAAGTGCATGGATGTGGCTCTTTCCCCTCTGAGACAGACGGGAATCCGCGTTCTCAACTACCTCGACGACTGGCTCATTCTGGCCCAGTCGGAGGAGGAGTCACTATCTCACAAGCCCTTCTCCTCAGCCACTTGAAATGCCTGGGGCTCAGGGTGAACTTTGCCAAGAGCGCACTGTTTCCCAGCCAGCGAGTCTCGTTCCTGAGAACAGTGTTCGACTCGGCTCAAATGAACGCGCCCTGATCATACAGAGGCTCGCGGCCTCCTTCAAGGCTGGTGCCTCTCACCCCCTCAAGAGGTTTCAGAGAATACTAGGCCTCATGGCTGCAGTGTCTCCAGTGCTACAGTGCGTCCTCCACTGCTACGAATGCGCCCCCTTCAGCACTGGCTGAAACCGCGGGTTCCATCCCACACGTGGCGTCATGGACGCCTGCTTATCAGGGTAGATCAGGCCTGTGTAACGGCCCTGACCCCCTGGATGAACGCTCAGTGGATGGAGCAGGGAGTTTCCCCTGGGAATGGTCTACAGGAGGAAGGTAGTTTCGACAGATGCTTCCAACACGGGTTGGGGAGCTCTGTGTGAAGGAAAACCGACGTTCGGCCACTAGTCAAAAGCGGAAAGCAGTCTGCACATCAACTGTCTCGAAATGCTGGCGGTATGGCGGACCTGTCGAACCTTCCTACCTGACCTCAAGGGTCATCATGTCTTGGTCAGTTCGGACAGCATGACGGTGGTGTCCTACATAAATTGCCAGGGGGGACTGTCCTCGAAGCGGCTCCTTGTACTAGTAGAGCGCCTCTTGGAATGGGCCCAGTTCAAACTATGTTCGCTGAGAGCAGCACACGTTCCGGGCAAACTGAACCAGGGAGCGGACATGTTGTCACGAAGCAAGGTCCCCTCAGAGGAGTGGATGCTTCATCCGCAAACGGTTCAGAAAATTTGGGAAATCTTCGGCAGGGCGGAAGTAGACCTCTTCGCTTCAGAAGACAATTCTCACTGCCCAATCTATTATTCCAGGGACAAGGATGCTTTGGCCCACGACTGGCCCAACCTCCTTCTATACACTTTTCCCCGGTCGCCCTGATTCCGCAGGTAATCAGGCAGATCATGGAACAGAAACGCAAAGTGCTCCTGGTGGCCCCGCTCTGGAGAAACCAGCATTGGTTAGCAGAGCTGTCGCAGCTGCTAATAGCAGCCCTGTGGCCTATTCTCCTGAGGCGAGATCTCCTCTCCCAGGCGAACAGGACGATATGGCACCCCAGGCCAGAGCTGTGGGCCTTGCACCTGTGGCCACTCGACGGGAGCCTGTTAGTCTCCCAGAGTGTGTATTGAACACCATTTTTCAGGCTAGAGCTCTGGCTACAAGATGCCTCTACGCCCTTAAATGGTCAGTGTTCTCCGCCTGGTGCTCAAACCGCGGCGGGGACCCGCTCACTTGTGACGTATCGATGATACTGTCCTTCCTGCAGGAGCTGTTGGATAAGGGACGCTCCCCATCCACGCTCAAGGTCTATGCGGCAGCGATAGCGGCTTCTCATACCCCTATAGCGGGCCAATCGGTAGGCAGGAACAACCTCGTTGTTCATTTTCTGAGGGGAGCCAGGAAGCTAAATCCGCCCCGTCCTCTCACTGTCCCTATGTGGAACCTGCCCACTGTTCTGAGGGCCCTGAAGGGTCCTCCCTTTGAGCCACTGCAGTCCGTCGACCTCCGGTCCCTGTCGTTTAAAACCGCTCTGCTACTAGCGTTAGCATCGGTCAAGCGAGTGGGGGACTTGCAGGCACTCTCTGTAAGCCCTAATTGCCTTGAGTTCGGGCCTGGCGACTCCAAGGTCATCCTGAAACCAAGGCATAGCTATATACCTAAGGTGCTCTCGACTCCATTCAGAGCACAGGTTATCAACCCCTCTGCGCTTCTTCCCTCAGAAGAGGACCAGAAGTTGAATTTACTCTGCCCCGTTAGGGCTCTGAAGGTTTACATTGAGCGTTCCGCCCAGTTTAGGCAGTTGGAACAGCTCTTTGTTTGCTTCGGTGGCCGCGCTAAAGGACACCCGGTCACGAAGCAAAGACTTTCTAAGTGGATAATTGGCGCTATTCTGCTAGCCTAATCTTCCTTGGGCCTACAATGCCCCGTTGGAGTACGAGCCCACTTAACTAGAGGCATCGCCTCTTCGTGGGCGTGGTCTGGCGGCGTGACCATTGCAGAAATTTGTGCGGCGGCTGGCTGGGCCTCGCCATCCACTTTTGTTAGGTTCTATAACCTGGATATCTCTGCCTTGCAGGCTAGGGTTCTTTCTGCTTAGATGGTGCGCAGTTCGCTCTGAGTGCAGTTTGGATGTAATATGCCCAGACCTATCAGAGAGCTTACTTGTGCGCTCTCGGCCCCCATAGGTGCTGAGGCTGTGCAAGTCTTCTGGAACGATCACTCGGCTGGGTGAGGCCTTCGTGAGGCTTAGCCCGTTAGCCTGGAGGGATTTATTGTTCTTGTTCTCTTGGGCCCTGAGGTGCCTAGGACAAGGATTACCATTGTCGTTCCTCTGCCACGGCACGGCGTGATTGTACTGTTCCCATAGCGTCTAGCAAGATGCAGTACGAGTGTAGTATCGATAGGGAACATACTCGGTTACAAACGTAACCTCGGTTCCCTGAGATACAGGAACGAGTATTGCGTTGCTAGCCGTGCCATGCAGCTGCACGACTCAGTCGTCGCTTCAGTCGAAGTAACCTGAATCCTATGCCGAAGCGGCCGCTTATATAGCCAGATGATTCCGCCCATTCTGGCTGGCTTCGCGGCCATAGGTTTGTGTAGCACTGCTGCCGAGCCATTGGTTCATTTTTAAAACATACTGCACGAACCAATGGTCGTGCAGTTTCACTACGTGATTGAAAAAGGCTTCAGTTCAGGAGAAAAAAGGACTTTTTCCCATAGCGTCTAGCAAGACGCAGTACTCATTCCCGTATATCAGGGAACCGAGGTTACGTTTGTAACCGTTTTCTACATAAATTCATACTTCATAATGTAAATAACATTCTGTGAAAGTGTAACCTTGATATCTTTAATATTGACTGAGTAAGGCCATGACCATGTCAAAGATTGAAATCATAGTGAAATTAATGGTTGAAATCAAACTTTGATGCTTGTTATCCCATATTTAGATTAAGGCCACATTCACACAGCAGCAGAATACGGTTTTCAGTCCTGTATTTGAGTCCTTAATATGGTTATGTTCACACACAGCTCGGTTATTTACGGGTGAGACAACCGCATTCTGTAACCGAACTCACACCTGTACATTTTCAGGACTCACAACCCCATTCTCGGAACACACGCGCTGTGTGAACGGAACAGGACTGGACAACTAGTTGTCTGTCACGTCATACAGCACGAGAGAGAGCCGCTCTGCCGCACAAACGCGTGTTTACCGAGTGTTACGTGTTTTCATGTGTGTTTTAGGTAACTTACAGTGACGGAGAAATGAGCTGCATGTCTGTCACCTGAAATTTTTCGATCCCGTCAGTTTTCCACCCGAGCCGCTCCCGTCAGTTTTGTGTTCTGCGCGCGACTAAAATACTCTGATCTCCATCCAAATTTAAAGGCTGCTGTCGGTTAATAAAGATTTGACAGATGAACTCGTGGATCGTTTGGACTCTTGTCGTGTCAGAAAGTGATAAGACTTTCAGTTTTATGGACGTCGCCATCTTTGATTTTACTTTGGTCACTGTCGCTATGGTTACTGGTAAAGCCGGGCTCACACTACAGGATTTTTGGCTGGATTTTGCTGTCGCGGACAGATTTCCACAGTCTGCGACAAAACCCAAGGATCATGACCAAATCTGTGCTTTTTTGCCTACTGTTTGTGACCCTGACAAAACCACCGAATTACTGTTTTAAATCGTGAAATTCATGTAAAAAAAAAAAATGATTTACAGTATGTAGTGACTTGGCAAGTCCCAGTTCAACTTTCCCTCTCTCACTGCCTTGACCTTAAAACGTGACAGCGCATTTCTGTGTTGATCTGAAAGTACATTTGATCTTAAATCAACGTTCAGACTTTCTTCCACCTCTGCGTTTTGGTTCATATAGTCTAGCATGTAGAAAGTTTCTATGGCCTGTATTCTGTTTCATGATTTTATGCTTCAGGCAGGCATAGGCATAGAAAACGCTCTGAACTGGTCTGTGATATGCAGGAACCCTCAATCACAGCCTCTCATTCTCCCTGAGTCATTAATCTCATATCTACGCTGTCTGTGTGTCTCAGCGTCCTGTTTGAAACCCCTTTTATGTGACTTGTATGCTGAGCATTTGACTGTGACAAAGTATTCATTCCACTTATAATCATTAATGATGTTATCTGGAGAGTTACAAAGTGTTGTGTCTGTCAGGGGCAGACGAGCTTGAAATTGAGAGGTTTTCCTCTTCATCATGGAGCTTTTAAGCATAATAAGCATAATAACTTCATTTGGAAAACAACTGTTGAATCTATTATGCCCAAATATGCATTTGTCCTGTCCGTTTCAATCAGTCCTTCAGGAAATGAAAGAAGTCATTCAAAATGTGTTCATAGATAATTGGAATGGTTGTCATGTGTGATTTTGATTGCTTCCATTGTCCTCATTTGTAAGTCACTTTGGATAAAAGCATCTGCTAAATGACTAAATGTAAATGTAAATGTATATTGTTATTCAGAAGGACTGCAAAAATCAAAAAGAGCCTCCCATAAGCATTAATGTGATTTATTTCAAAGATCAGCATTAGTGTGTCCCAACAGAAGTGGACCATGCAGCCATGAATAAAGAATGCATTCTGTCTTTTAAGTCGCCATTTGAAATTGCTACTTGAAATCATTCCTGTTTTATATATTCTGTGTTTTCCTCCATTTATGTTCTAAATAGATCACAAGACATCCATGAAACAATGACAAGGAGCCCAACAAATTTGCTTGAGATACACTAAATGTTTAGATCCTAAAAGGAGCATGGCTATTCAGCTGACTGAACTAGCGGGACGTCAGCCTTGAGGACATTTTTCAGACATTATTACGGAGTCAAAGCTGTTCTTATCAGTTCAGACTCAGCTGCAAACCTTGCAGTCTGGGAACTCTATGAATAAGCCTTTGTTATCAAAGTAAAAGGTGATTGTTTGCACTCAACGACTTTTCTTTTTGCTAAATTCCTTCACCTTTAAGCACAACTGAAGTGCGATCAGGAGTTTGGCATAAAAATCATAAAATGAGTATTCAGAAAAAAAAAAGAGAAGAATATAAAACGTGCACTTGTCAGAGAAGTTTGTATGTGCATTGTGGAGAGAAACTTCTGCTTCTCAGTTTTGGTGGCATAAATGACCAAGCATTTCATCCACCGGGACTTGATGTAGCTGAGACCTTTTTTTGTGACATTTTTGCCTGGCTGTACTAACTGTACATTATATGAGCCTACAAAAATAAATTTGTTTTGAAACTGGTATTTGACAGATTTTGCTCAAATGAATGCTGTTCTTTCCAGATTTGTATGAAGTGGCTCATTGCCATGGCTCTGCTCCTCTCTGAGTTAATGCAACAGCTTTTTCCATGACAGTGCCTGCAACATCTCCTTAGATAAACAAACATCACTAAGCTGCCAGTAAACAGAACCATAGCCATGCTTTACCTAAACATACACTAAGCCTCTCCTCCAGAATCTCATCCTCTCTGCAGGGAGTATGTGTTATGTCAAGGTGAAATGGAGGTATTTTTAAAGTCGCATATATTTTTCTTGCCACCAATTTTTTGTGTGTGAATTTATGCACTTGTCGCAATGAGTAAATAAAAAAAGCATTTATAGAAATGCAATGCAGTATGTTAAATTAGCAGGGGTTTGCGGTTTAAGCTAGTGATTCTAGTATCATGTTCTGACCAATGCAGAGTTATGAGTCATACCTGTCAGCAGGGACCACAAAAATTGTGTTTTTACTCACTTAAAGTTCTACTCCCTAATTTATCATTATGAAAGAGGTGTTGTATTTTCCCCAACACCAAGTTGACCTTAAGGGAGCAATTTAATTAATGTAGCTTGATGCAATGGCTCAACTAGATGTAGGTCTTTGGAGAGTTTTAGGTTACATACGTTTCTGGAATTAGATAAACAACCTGAAAAGGGAAATGGCTCAGTGACCAAAACAGTGAAAAAAGATAGATAGATAGATAGATAGATATAGATTTATTATCTGATTGATCTGCCTTTTTTCATTCTACAGTTTGAATAAAAATGCAAAATGATTTGGGAATAACCTAAATATCACCTTGAACTTTATTAGAAGCAAAAAACTAATTACTTTTTGTCCAAAGGCGTTCGCATGCAATGTCACAAGTGTCCTTATTTGCTAAATATTTAAAATATATATATATTTAAATATCTAGAAATATTTTACAGTGTCCTTGTTACACGTTATATGTTCTTACTATAATAATATCAACAAGTTATGCATAATTACATGAAAGTATCCTTAAACCAAACCCTAATCCTAAACCTAAATATTACACTCTTAAAAATAAGGGTTCTTTATTGGCATCAATGGTTCCACAAAGAACCTTTACCATCCATGGAACCTTTTCATTCCACAAAAGGTTCTTTACAGTGGAAAAGGGTTCTTTAGATTATTAAAATATTCTTCACACTAAGAAAATGGTTCTTTTAAGAACTGTTCACTGAAAGGTTCTTTGGGGAACCAAAACTGGTTCTTCTATGGCATCGCTGTAAAACAGTTCCTTTTGGAACCTTTATTTTTAAGAGTGTATGTAGTTAATATTACTTAAATACATAACATGGACACCTTAAAATAAAGTGTAATACATTTTAAAAATCACAAAAAAAGTATTCATATCAAGTTGAACTGGTAAAAAAAATACAGATTTTTTATGTGGTTTCCATATCCTACTTCAGGACCCCACTGTTCCTGCAGCTGCTCAATAATCGATACCTATGACTGAACTGATGATGCCATTGGTTTCTACCTGCCGCGATGCACTGCTGCTGGTAGGTTGGGCTGGTTGGGCTGGTTGGGCGCATTTTGAAAGAGTGCTGCATTGAGGCAGCTGCTTCCAGCTCCTCAACAGATCCCGTCTGTGGAAGACAGTGAGACAGTGAGTGAGTAGCGAGCGAGCTCGTGCGCGCCAGCGACTGACACGCGCGGAGAGGAAGAACCAGCGTCCAGCGTCCGTTCAACTCACTTCGAGCACTGGCCGCTGTCCATCAGGACCTGCTCAAAATGATCCGGACCGTCCTCTGTTTCCTCGCATTGCTTGTCGGTGGCAGTCAAGGTATGGACGCGTGATTGTGAGAAGTGTGAGAAAATAGACTTGCTCTAAGCCAGCATTGCACTGAAGGGGTCTATCTGAATGAGGGGGACGTACGAGGAGTGGGGCGGATTTGTTGTGTGCTGCTTTGCAGTTTGGGCACGTCCCTTTGGAGAAAACATTTCTTTTGATAGATTAAGCTTACCTTTGATTAACAGCGCAAAGCCTCTCTGTTTGCACTTGTTATCGTAGACTCGTGAGAATTCTTGCAGACGGTTCTCGAGGTGGTCTGGAGGAGATGTATGTAGCGTTTGCTAGATTAAGATATGGATTGCATTCGATCTAATCGTAATTTCAGGCAAAACTTTTTTTTGCATTTACATGTACGGCACGCTTTGTATCGCAATTTACGTGGGGGGAAAGTAAAAATGACTGGTTTTGTTTGTATTTCTAGAATATAGATAGGATATACAGAAGTACATGGGATATAGGATACACACAGAGATAATTTATTATTATTAAGCTTATTTATTTATTTATTTATTTATTT
>NW_015636845.1:403447-413351 GCF_001515625.1 Sinocyclocheilus rhinocerous
TGTGAAGCGTGTATGTATTTTAGAGGCTTGTACTTCCCACGCGACGGCAGGTGGGAGTAGAGCGCTACATATGAACCCATTTAGAAAGCGCGACCACCATCAACAAGCACTATCGATGTGTGCCAAGACAGAAATGGAATGAACCTAGTGGGAAATCGTTGGATGACATCGTTCCTTGGATCTAAATTACGGTTAGTCTTCATCCAACTTCAGAGACCTCGCTTTTGTTTACACAATGCAGGTTTGAATCAGAGCGAGGCTAGCTGACATGCTAGTCAACCGATAAACAATGAAAGTACTGTAAATTCCACGCTGCCCCTACAAAATCACAATTTATGAGTGCATTTTCATATGGCAATTGGTATCAGCCACTACAGTTTTCACAATAAGAGGTGAAATGATCATAAAGTGTCTTGAATTGTTTGGAGGAGATCCCAGTATGACTGAAGTGTGTTTTGATCGATTGATTTTATTTTATTTTATTTATTTTTTTGTATTTATTTATTTATATTTTGGAGGGATATTGGAATGCAGGTCCAACATAACCTAAAATGAACACACTTGCGGCCTTCAAAGGGGGTTTTGAGCACATGCCAACTACTGTTTACAAGCAGGAAAAAATTTAATAAATAAATTCTACAATAGCAAAGCACCATGTATGAAGGAACTTGAACAAATGCAATTTAAAGTGATTAAAATTAAAAGCATACATGTTAAATATATGACCAAAATGATACAAAACTGAAATCCATTGATTTTTGGTTAAAAGTGGTGGTTCGTTAACAAATCTTTCCCAAATCCCATTTGAAGAGCTTAACTGCTTACCTTCCTAAAACTGTCTACAGAACAAGCAAATAGCATTTTAGTGCATCCTATGAACTAGCATGTCTTGCCGATAGCAGTTGGACTTGAAGGAACATCTCGTTCATGAATGAACTGGGATACATTGTTCTTGAGTGCAATGAATGAACCAATAATCTCAGTTGAATATTTGCTGACATTGAGGCATATTGTTTCTTCAGTTTGTCTTGTGTTGTAGAATTAAGAACGCTGTAAAAATGGCCTATGACAATATATAATTGAAACTCAGGACTATTATTACGTTGTCTTTTTTATGTAGATTGATACAAGGATAATAAGACTTGATTCACTCAAGAACAACTATTAACAAAGTCCCTTTTACATTGGCAATGATTAAATCACTGAAAGTCACAGATTTTCACACTGTACTGTTGGTAGTAGCTGTTCCCATTTTTCCCTGTATCAGGTGCTGGATCACTTGCTGGGATCCTAACATTAGTTGCCGGATCTGTTGCTGCTCTTTTGCATAAATTGACTCATGCTCTCTTTTTGAAAATTAATAACCTCCGATTGCTGTGTCACTGCCAATCGCTGTCATTGTGAACAACCCTTGAATGATTTAATGACTCATTGATGACACAAAAGACACTTAACTTGTCTCCACCAACCTGCAGAAAGGGCCACTGAATGAATCTCTTTTTGGTCAAAAGATTCAAATTACTGATGTTAATTAAAATCCCCACTGCTAGTTTTAATGTAATGAACAATTTTTGCCCCGAGCAAGGTTGTGTCGGATACATATACTTTATTTATTAAGAATTGTATTAAGAATACATAAAGAATCTGCATGACGACTGCTTTTAATTTGAGCCAAGTACCTCACAAGCAGTCACATTATGATGTCACTCTTCTAGCATAACCACATCCCACTGAGAAGCCTTTGTTAATTAGTGCCTCTCTTGTTGTCTTAGGAAGTTTTTTTGTGACTGACAGTTGCAGTGAACCTTGGCTTGTTCATCAGTTTATCATCAGTGAAATCTCTTGATGATATTTTAGCTTTGCCGTCACAGGAATAAAATACATCATATTAAAATAGAAAACAGTTATTTAAAATTATACATTATTCTTGTTTTTACGGTACATTTATCCATCCTTTGTAAGCATAAGAGAGATGTCTCCCAACACATTAAAATTCAAAACGTTAAAATTATTATTGACTGCAAACTTATGATATTTTAATGTGTAAAAAATGATAAATTTAAAAAAACTATTTCTAGCACTATATTTTCATGTAGATTTATATTGACTTACTGTGTTTTAAAGACATTATCTGGAAATGATAAATTAAATGTATATTAGGTGCATCTTTTTCCTCTCCACTAAAGTAATGTTAGATGTATAAAATTAAAGAGAAACATTTTAAATTAATTTGTATTGCACTTTTTACAATAAATATTGTCCCAAAGCATTTTTACAGTTAACTTTGACAGTTTAACCCTAACTTTAACCTGCCTTAGAAAACATACCAACTCTTTATTTGATTTGATTTGATTTGTACAATTATTGTTGTCCATTTAGAATACATTGAAACATTTAGTGCATTTAGACATCTGAACAACTTATAGGAAGGCCTGTATATACTTTAATAGATCTTTTCATATTTTTGCACGGTCAATAACAGAATGACTATTGGAGATTCTTAAGATATTCCTGCTGATCATTCAGGTTATAGGAATCGTCTTTTCTTTGCATGCACTCTCAAAGACAATTACAGGGTTCTGCAGTATTGTATATCACCAGCACTGTAAAAAACCCAAAAGTTTAAATGACTGGTTTTGTTGTGTTGGGTCAGCAAAAATCCATGAAAAAGTCAGTACAACTAAGTTTAATACATTTATTCAGCTTAAACCAAGATTTTTTCCATAAACTTAAAAAGATGAGTTCTGTGAACAGCGCTTTGCAAGTAGTGTTTTCAGCTTTTGACTTGGACACTGATGTTGCAGTTTTCAGTTGTAACATATTTTTTCTTAGTACCAATTTCCAGTAGCATTTTTTTGTTCAGTCAACTTCAGGTATTTGAGTTCTACAGACAAAAAATGTTGAGTTGGCACAACTTAATAAGGTTTGTTATAGAATCGTTGCACGTCTCTAGAAAACTAACAATGTTGAGTTAACTCAACTAAACATTTTTTGTATGACTGACAGCTTCTTTTCAGTCAGTATAACTGCTTTTTTACAAAAGTTGAGTGAACAAGAAAAAGCTAGGGGAAATTAGTACTAAGATTTTTTTTGTTGTGCTGGCTTAACATTTTTTACAGTGTGGCAAACTTGTAAATTACAGTGTTGCTGTTAGCCCTACTGTGGTTCAGGGGATGACATATCTAAAATGCTGCCATTTCTCTTTACATTCTTCCAGCCATGTTTTCTGTGCTTTTATACTATGTAACAGAGCTTGGAGCATGCTATAAAAAGGCTAAAACACTAAGCTGTTCTTATAAGAACACGCTGGTGTGTGACTTCTCTTGGTGCAGAAATTGATCGTATTATGCGATTAATTGAGTGAATAGAGTGCCACACAAGCTCGTATGGAAATGGAATTGCCCCCCGCGGGAGTTCTATATGAAAATCAATTTAAAAAGTATTAAGAGTCAGCATGCCGCTCCATAGAATAGAGTCCAATTTCACTGTTAGTGAAATGATGTTCATTTTAATGGGTGTTCTCTCTCGATTGTTCTATACCAGTACTCCATCCTATTAAAACTAGTTGTGCTTTCATCTTGTGCCACTTTCAACTATGATTATGATGGTTTAAACATACAGCATGGTTCAGCTTTTGCTCTCTTCATTATTTAAACCAATTTTGTTATTGTTTACTCTATGAATGTTATTTTATTTGAAATGCCCAAACTCAAACCTCTTACACAGTAGTTTGCTTCTGTTTACATATCAGATGTTGTGAAGTTATGAAATATGACATTTCAGTCAGCTTTTGCAGGTGCAAGATTGCAGCCATATTGATCTGGTAAGCCAGTGATCATTTGATGATCTAGCTTTATGGACATGTGGTAAAATAGTCCACTGTTGTGATTTGCTCAATGTTTTCTACATCTGTAACATTGAGTGAGTCTGAATCTAAGACCACCAGTGCATTTAAGAGATGGCTTGGTCCTCAGACTTGGACGTTTTGGAGATAATTGGTTCTAGTGGTCAGATATGAGAGTAAAGAGACTCTGGAGAGCCGTCTGCCGTTTTTTCCCAGTGGCACAGTGCTGGCAGCAAACACCCCCTTCACAAGTGTACACCACATTTAGATTAGAGGACAGTGATGAATTTAGACCACAAAAAGTTAGAGAATAAAAAATGAGCATAGGCCGTGCAAGGCTGTAAGGCTTAGGTCTCATATATCCATATCCTTACGAGAGTGTTAAGGCCCGTTCACACCAAGCACGACAACTATAAAGATAACGATAAAGATATAGTTCTAAAAATCGTTCTCAATATTAAAGAATAGCATAGTTCACACCACAACTATAACGATAACAATACAGAGGAACGATATCGTTGTGATCACTTTCAAAACGATTTTTTCCCAGCTGATGAACGATAAAACACTGACAGCCAATCAGAATCCATCCTGCTGTAACGTGACAGTTATACCAAGTCAAACAACCAGCTGGCTGCATCGTATGTTTAGAAGGATTATGACTAAAGACAAGCAAAAGGAGGACATTTTTGTTTTGAAATGTGGTGTCAATGTGAGAAATGAGATATTTGGGTTGATGTGATCTGCTTTCAGTGCTCTTTAAAGTTGACATGAAATGTATTTTTACTAAATACATCTTATTGGTTTTATTGTGAAAATGTATCCATGCATGTTGTTGTTGTTTTTTAGATTGTAATTTTCAATCAAAATGTCATAATTCAAAATGTCATAATTTGTCCACTATCTAATCATTTTGTCTGTTTAAACTCCACCTCTTTCTTAATTGACTGCAAGCTCGCTCGCATTCAGATCTGCCTCCATCAAATCAACAACCGATGGATTGGAGTCCCCGCCCTGCGTTTTTTTCTTTTTCAGAAATCAGTGTAACTTGGATGTACATGGCAATACAGAAGAAAAGATTTGTCACTATTTCTGTTACATTGTGACTTTAAGAGGATAGTGCACTTCATCTGACCTTTTTTTTTCTATAGTTTCTGTGATGAATGAAACAAAAAACAATGATGATGCAAATGGTTCGAAATTGAAATGCGTTTGGGAAGTTGAGATAACCTGAGGTGTGACATGTGAAGTGCTATGTTAATTCTTTTAATGCTAATTCAAAGCTTTTATGAGTTTATTAAAAAAAAAAAACTACATGGAACATTTTGTACTTTTAATAAGCAATTTGTCAAACCGCAGGACCATTTAAAATTAACTAGTGAAGGCAAAAAATGTTGAAAATGGTAAAAATTCAAAAGAAACGGTGAGTCAGTGTTGCTGTATTTTTCTTCTGTGGCATTTTGTGCAGACATTTAAGCACATTTTTAAAAAATATGGATTAAATAAATCTGGCCTCCAACCACATGTCTGCTTTGAACCTGTAGTGTTTGGATTCATTTTCTGCAATCGAATGGCTTTGTGGTAAGTGTGTTCAGCAATCAGCTTGCATTATCCCCCTGAAACTCAAAAGCACTGCTTAACCTTTTTAAGAGGTGCCAGTCAATCTCCTGGAACAGCAAGTGAGTGATAGTGGGAGAAAGACCAGCAGAATTGAGTGAAAAGTACGTGTGAGTTATGAAAATATGTCTCCTGAAATGTTGTACAATGAGCTCCAGCTAGCTTGGGACACTGTTCTGGGCTGCTATGCCTTATGGCTCCAAACAATGGCAATAATGAGGACCGTTGGGACGATTTTTAACCGCTCCCATATCAACCAGCAACCGACCATTACTGCTAAGCATAATACAGCTTGGGTTGCTGTGAATGATGCATGTGTATTGTTGGAAAAGCTTGAGTCAGATTCAGTCACACTCTATAGGTTACATCATATAAAAATAAATTCTCCCCCGAAGTCATTGTGAAATGGAATATCTTTAGCTTCAAACAGAGATATGTTATCTTATATATATATATATACATTATCGGGGCTATTTTACCCCTATGCGCTCTCAAACTCTCCGTGTAATTATAACCAGAGACAGGTCTGTGTGCGCCTTCAGTGATAATGCAGTTTGACATTGGAACGTGACCTCTAAACATATTTGCGTGGCCCTGAATTTAAGAACTGCTGCAGCGACATATGAGACGAACATCGATAGCTGCTTTTAAGGAGTAAATATGATATGCATTTCCAGGGTGAAGTAAATGAATGATTAAAGCTCTGTTTGGCCCTGCTGCCACAGTACAACCGAAGAACATTTCATCACTGTGATGAAAGCTTTCATGGCCAGCCACTGTCTGTGCAGTGCCGCACACGGAGGATCATTATTTAAAGCACAGATAAGTCGTATCATGTGACAGTTGTTGCTTTAATGATTAATGTAGCCACAGATCAGTGTGTCTGTGGGAATAGAGCTGCTTTTCGTAATGTTAAATGTGTTTCTGAGTGCGCTATGTAGAGCTTGACGATGTTTATCTGATGGGTGTTTTTTTGGCAGTGGCTTTGATTCTCACTGGCTTCTCACTGTTGTACTATGGTGCTACTTAACAGCTTTTAGTAATCGTTTTCACACTATTATTTGCAGTGTGATGTGTGGAAATTAGGGGTGTAACGATACGCGTATTCGTATTGAACCATTCGGTATATAAGGCTTTCGGTTCGGTACGCATTACAAACCGAACGATTCGTTGGATTAATCCTATTAGCATACATTTGGAAAATGAAAGAGCTTAAAGTGTGTGAAATATAATGTTCTCAGTGTCCCCGCGCTCAACAAGACAGCCCAAACGTAACAGGCAAAGTGCTGTCTGCCCCGCGATAACCTCCCCTTGTTGGGTTGTGTAAAAGACGATGATCTTATCGTTGATAGCCAGAGATATTGTCAAAAACATCAATTATTGGGAATATTAAGAGGATTTGGCATTTCCAATTAATATGTAGGCCTTATTTTTATTAGGCCTATTATTATTATGAAGTTACTTTTATTATTAAATTAAAATTACAATTAATTTGCCCCACAATAATTAGGCCTACCGCATAACTGACACGCTGCGAGGACAAGGCTATTTACTCCTCAATTAAAATGTTTTTAAAAGGTCTTTTAAAACAGGTCTTTCATAATGAATTATAGTCCTATAATTAAAATATTAACACTGCAGTCATCAATAAAAATCAATTAAATAAAAAGCTTTTATTTCAAGCACCGACTTTCAGAAACAACCTGTTTAACACGAAATACGTTTCTTCTCATTTTTTTTCACTATGTACAGGCCACAAGAGAAATATTAAGGGAATAAATGAAGACCGCTATACCGTTATCAGCATATGTTGAAGTAGATTCGTCTCTCGTCGTCTCTGAGAGAATTTGCGGCGTCAGATGCCGAAAGCTCCGTCATTCCGCTTTTACTTTCACTTTCTGCATAGTGAATTGCCTCCGATTAAGACGTTCACCAGCATAACTCTTGCGCAAATTTGCACGTGTGCAAACGCGTGCTTGTGTGATATCCATTGGCTCGCCTTCATGGTTTAAAACAGAAATATTTCCAACATTTCCAACAAAATTTATTTAACAATTTTGTTAGTTTTTTGCACAAAAAAGTGTTCTCGTAGCTTCATAAAATTACGGTTGAACCACTGATGTCACATGGACTATTTTGTCGATGTCCTTGGTACCTTTCTTTGCCCTTGCTGTCTATGGAGGGTCAGAGAGCTCTCGGATTTCATCAAAAATATCTTAATTTGTGTTCTGAAGATTAACGAAGGTCTTACTGGTTTGGAACGACATGAGGGTGAGTAATCAATGACAGCTGTTTTTAATTTCTGGGTGAACTATCCCTTTATTAATATATACCGATGAGCCATTACATTATGACCACCTATCTAATAACCTGTGGGACCTCCTTTAGCCCACAAAACAGTGGCCACGCATCGGGCATTGATTCAATGAGGTTGTTGGTGGAGATTGGTCTCCTGGTGTATCTGCTACCATAATGTCAACAGCAGGTCTTCCAGTTCCTGCATTGCGGGGTGGTGGTGATGTAGCACAAACCCGCTTTTTGATTGGGTTCATGTCAGGTGAATTTGGAAGCCAAGGCATTAACAGAAATTCACCCACATGTTCCTCGAACTACTCCTTTACAATTCTGGCAATGTGGCAGAATTTGAAATCTGGAACCTTTGCATTGAAATCGAACAGCATGCAGCATGACCAACAAGCCATAACAGAGTTTCAACCACTGACTTTAATTGGAAAGAATGATTGTGCATGTAGGGCTGGTTATTGATACTTATTGAATTGTTAGTGAGTCACAAGCTCTTGATTCGATTCTGATTTGAGTTGGGTATATTTAAATTTTTCATTGCCATTTTTCTTAAATACGAAATAAATTATCTCTTTATCAATGCTCGAATTCATACAAGGCAAGAGCAGTGTTTCAGACTGATTCATAACGATAACTCTGCCTAATAAGAGTCATTTGTTTTGAGAATCAGGCTACTTTGGTTGCATTGTTTGATGATAAAGGTGACATATTATGCCCCTTTTTACAATATGTAATATAAGTCTCTGGTGTCCCCAGAATGTGTCTGTGAAGTTTCAGCTCAAAATACTCCACAGATCATTTATTATATGGGTGGTTGACATATAAGCCTGAAAAATTTTTTTTTTTTAAACTTCAAATATTAGGCATAAAAAATATTGAGCTGTGTTGTACTGACTCTTGAATTTCCAAAAAAATATGTGGTCTTTTAGATTTTGTATTGGAAATTGGATTTATTTACCAATTTGTTGCATTTGTGCCTAAAATTGTCATATGGTGTGACATAAAAGTTATTCTATATAAAATGAAATTGGGATATACTCTCCCTAAGTAACTAACTTCACCATAAATCTTTATCATTACTATCTTAAGATTTAACATTATTTTGTGCAGATCCATTAGATTTTGTATTATTTTTCTAAATCATCATACAGAGTAAGACATCTCTCCTCAGCCTTTCCAGACATTTTAGAATAATTCTGACAAACCCTGTTATAAATCTAACAAAATGCTTATGAATCTTGCTGATACTATTTATTTTTTGTTCCATTGACTTTTTTATGATTTATAACAAAAAAAATATTTTTATTGCCACAATTCTGATTGTCACACCAAATGATATAGTGTCACACTATATGATGAAATGCACCACACCACAATTTGTCAATGCAAAAAAGTGTATTTTATATGCATTAAACATTCAATGAATTCAATTAAATTAACATTAATAAAACTAAAAATCATCAAACATACCAACATTGTTTTAAAACTTTTAAAAATGTATTTATGAAACTCAGAAATATGAGTAAATCAAACACCATTTCACGCCAAGAACCTTCAACATGAACATTTTAAGATTAGAGTGTGTGTGTTGTAACTAGTGATCGACCGATATTGATATTTTATAACCGATATCAATTATTTGCATGTTTATGTGCCCGATAACCGATATGCAGAACCGATATTTATTTACTGTTATAAAGTAAATAAATGACTGAGTGAAGTAAGTCCATGCTTCACTTTGGTTTTTCCTCTTTCAGTCATCTTAAAAAAAGTGTTGAAAATTAGCAGTCTTTCATGTTAAATTTAATCTTCATATTACAACAATAAAAAAACATTTTATTTAAAGCATCAGCAGCAACACTAATATTAACAATAAGCAAAATAAATGTAGAATGTCTAATGTTTTCAAATGGAGAAAATAAATAAAGGAAAGGAGTCATATCAACTTCATTTTAAACTACAGTTTTAGTAGGTTTATAAGCTGTTTAATAGGCTAAAGAGTGAAGAATAATTCACTGGATAATGTTAATTCACTAAATAATATTCTCTGGAATATTGAAATATAACAAACAAAACATCGTATTTTATTGCATTTCTCAACTGGAATGTTATATCAGAATTATTAATAATGTTTTTGTC
>NW_015636845.1:413843-418393 GCF_001515625.1 Sinocyclocheilus rhinocerous
CTTATTTTTATTAGGCCTATTATTATTATGAAGTTACTTTTATTATTAAATTAAAATTACAATTTATTTGCCCCACAATAATTAGGCCTACCGCATAACTGATGCGTGGACAAGATTAGACTATTTACTCCTGAATTAAAATGTTTTTAAAAGGTCTTTTAAAACAGGTCTTTCATAATGAATTATAGTCCTATAATTAAAATATTAACACTGCAGTCATCAATAAAAATCAATTAAATAAAAAGCTTTTATTTCAAGCACCGACTTTCAGAAACAACCTGTTTAACACGAAATACGTTTCTTCTCATTTTTTTTCACTATGTACAGGCCACAAGAGAAATATTAAGGGAATAAATGAAGACCGCTATACCGTTATCAGCATATGTTGAAGTAGATTCGTCTCTCGTCGTCTCTGAGAGAATTTGCGGCGTCAGATGCCGAAAGCTCCGTCATTCCGCTTTTACTTTCACTTTCTGCATAGTGAATTGCCTCCGATTAAGACGTTCACCAGCATAACTCTTGCGCAAATTTGCACGTGTGCAAACGCGTGCTTGTGTGATATCCATTGGCTCGCCTTCATGGTTTAAAACAGAAATATTTCCAACATTTCCAACAAAATTTATTTAACAATTTTGTTAGTTTTTTGCACAAAAAAGTGTTCTCGTAGCTTCATAAAATTACGGTTGAACCACTGATGTCACATGGACTATTTTGTCGATGTCCTTGGTACCTTTCTTTGCCCTTGCTGTCTATGGAGGGTCAGAGAGCTCTCGGATTTCATCAAAAATATCTTAATTTGTGTTCTGAAGATTAACGAAGGTCTTACTGGTTTGGAACGACATGAGGGTGAGTAATCAATGACAGCTGTTTTTAATTTCTGGGTGAACTATCCCTTTATTAATATATACCGATGAGCCATTACATTATGACCACCTATCTAATAACCTGTGGGACCTCCTTTAGCCCACAAAACAGTGGCCACGCATCGGGCATTGATTCAATGAGGTTGTTGGTGGAGATTGGTCTCCTGGGGTATCTGCTACCATAATGTCAACAGCAGGTCTTCCAGTTCCTGCATTGCGGGGTGGTGGTGATGTAGCACAAACCCGCTTTTTGATTGGGTTCATGTCAGGTGAATTTGGAAGCCAAGGCATTAACAGAAATTCACCCACATGTTCCTCGAACTACTCCTTTACAATTCTGGCAATGTGGCAGAATTTGAAATCTGGAACCTTTGCATTGAAATCGAACAGCATCCAGCATGACCAACAAGCCATAACAGAGTTTCAACCACTGACTTTAATTGGAAAGAATGATTGTGCATGTAGGGCTGGTTATTGATACTTATTGAATTGTTAGTGAGTCACAAGCTCTTGATTCGATTCTGATTTGAGTTGGGTATATTTAAATTTTTCATTGCCATTTTTCTTAAATACGAAAGAAATTATCTCTTTATCAATGCTCAAATTCATACAAGGCAAGAGCAGTGTTTCAGACTGATTCATAACGATAACTCTGCCTAATAAGAGTCATTTGTTTTGAGAATCAGGCTACTTTGGTTGCATTGTTTGATGATAAAGGTGACATATTATGCCCCTTTTTACAATATGTAATATAAGTCTCTGGTTTTTTGGATTTTAGGAATCACTATCCTGCATAGTTGTAATGACAATTATTTGGACAATTTTTACCAGCTCCAATTGTGGCCACAACTCATGAAAGATAACTTTTACCTATATGATTGGGTACATTTACGCTCTTATCTTAATTGTATTGATTGATTGTCAATGTTCCAGTTTTAGCAGTCTTTCTATGTTTATTGCCATGGTAAAGTAAAAAAAAGTCATATTACAAGATTTGAGCAAATGCAGCGCTGATCTGTCTGATATTTTAATGACATGTCAGTAAATTACTTTTCATAGAATGAGACACCCATGGTTTTAAATTAATAAGTGTGGACAGCCTTTATATGCTTGTGCAGTGTGTGTGTGTGTGTGTGTGTGTGTGTGTGTCCATACAGCCTAAAAGTTCGGCACCAGGGATTTCTCCTCATTAACAATGGATCTGGACAGACCTTGTTCATTACACATGCTGTGTAAAGAGTAAGAGGTATCTGATGGCAGTTTTTTTTTCTCCCTCCTGTCCGCTCTCCCTCGCTTTTTCCTTCTCTTTATCTCCTCAAGTGCAAATGCCTCAACTGAATCAATGCCGGTAGATCCCTCTTTAATTAAATCTACAAAGTGAGCAACAAGATGATATTTGCTTTCTAAAATGTAGCAGAATCTCAAAGACCCAGCTCTACAAAACTCTATAACAGAGTCTGAGCGCTGGCTTTGTGTCTGTGTGGCTGTGACAGATGCCATACTGGGTGGAAAACTAGCGTTGTTTTCACATTGCCAAGCCTGATGGCTCAATTCAAAGTCAGCTGCAGTAAGTGATTTATGGCTTGGTTTTAATCAGCCTGCTGAAAATGCAATTAGAAAGGGTTCCCACCGTGTGCAAATGAGCCGTCCCAAAGCCACTCGAGGACACACGCTGTTAATTAGCCGGGTAGGGCACCTGTTAGTGCTCTGTGCTGGCCAGCGCAGAGAAGAAGAGAAGGGTCACGCGGCCACAGGGAATGAGGGAAGTGGTTACCCGAGGGTGCGAGAGTGTGGCAAGGGTGTAAGGCACTTGTTAGTGAACTAGGCTGGACCGAGGAAGAAGACGACAGCTCTGGAATAAAGTGGTCGATGCAGAGAGAAAGGCCACTGGTAGGATCGTTGCTTGAGATATCAGTGATAGAAGATGTGCAATGGCAGAAATAAATTGGAGCACTCGTGATCTTTAAGAGCAGGAGGGTGCTTGTTAGTGAGCCACAGGAGGCTTTGCTGTTAGAACAGATCAAAACAGCACGGAAAGGCCGGGAGCGGTGATATGGTGAGATTAGCAGGTGTCAAATGTGCGAGAGAAAGTCTGGTGGAAATTGGAAGGTTGTCAATGGTAAGGTGAATAAGAGTTAGTTAGGAGGAGGAAGTGTCAATGAGATTTGCATGGTTTCAGGCTAAGCCAGGAAATGTGGGGTTACCAAGGTAAAGTAAGGCCATGTATCAACGTCCGATCACAGGCCTACGCTCCTTGAGTTCTCTCTAGCGCTGGAAAGCTGATCCGATATTTACACGAGTCCTACTTCTTGCCTTATCCTTCCGCAGACGTTTTCCTCTTTTGTTTTTTATTCGCCATCTCTATCTTTCTGTCGCTCGGCTCGGCTAATGTCCGTCCCATGTACTAAACGCGCTCTTCTCCACATCACGAGTAGACACGCCCCTTATTGCTGATTGGCTACAAGTTTGTTTTGCGATTCGGCCCGATTTTGAAAAATCACTTACTCTGCCTTTAAGTGGCATCCAAGCAGTGTCTGTACCAGAACCACCTTATATCAAACATTGCAATTGATTATGATATTTTTCTTATATTTATTAAACCAATAATTTACCATTCAAAACATGTTGTTGCCACAAGGCTATGTTTACACTTCTTGTATAGAATGCTATATGTTCCTGCTGATCTACCTGATTTAGCTAGCCACAACCAAGTGCCAGATGAAAATATCATATAATTAGATTTGATGGGCTGCTTTTGAGCCAATGCCAAAGGATATGGGATGCATTGTGTTCTCTTAGCCTGTTTTAATGAAGTTGATAAGCATATTTATTTTGTTATCCTAACTATATGCACAACCATATTACTTCATTATTTTTCCCTATTGTCTTTGCCTCTAACAAAACCGATCAATTGTGGACACAGTTTTGTGTGTGCTTACTTTGCTGATCATGTGTTAAACTCAACCTACATCCCTGTGTTATTCTTCTTTTTAACTCAATAAATACATCAAAGAGAGGAGAATACTCTAGTTCTCTGTTTGCCTTGCGGGTCCAGGTGTATTTGCCTTTGTAAGCTCTGTCTATTGAGACTGTCAATTACCAGCATATGTAACAGAGCATATTTTTTTCACACTGATAATCTCATGCTTTTAAACTATCATTCCCTCATGATGGGTAAGAAGATAATCAAGATAGAAAGGAAGAAATAGAAATACCAGAGCAAGCCACAGGTGGTTATGCTTGTCAGATCGATGCAAGATGAAAGGATTAGACCACTACCCATTTAGTTGTGTGTTATAGGACTTAGTTGCATGTTATAGGACTCGGCTCAGAGAAGAACCCACTTCGTTAGTTTCTTCTGCCTCTAGTTAAAGTGGGTTTGATATTAAATATTCAGGAGATACTAATGAGAGTGCACTAATGAGCTGACTTGAACACTAAGGTCACAATTTATATATATACATACATACAATGAAGAGTTTGGTTCCAAAACGCTATAAATCCATTTTGATTAATTTGAGTAAAAATAAATGCAATAAATCCATTGAATCAAGTTATTTTTCATATTGAAACTGTTGAAAATACACAACATAGTAAGTTGTATCCTGGCTGGCATAGTATCCACATATGCCAGCCTCTGAACTTGGTCAATACTAATCTTATATACAGGCACTGGACTAAAAATAC
>NW_015636845.1:418444-418626 GCF_001515625.1 Sinocyclocheilus rhinocerous
ATGGCATAAATAAAAACACTTACACTGACAAGCTACGCAATATCGCGTTCATTATCGAATGCGACTTATCTGCGATTATGAACGCAATATTGCAGTGATCTACGGCTCTGTATTAAATGCCGGTCCATCTGAAAGCACGTGATGGAGATTTACTATTAATCACAGAACCGGCTTTACTGACG
>NW_015636845.1:418905-421928 GCF_001515625.1 Sinocyclocheilus rhinocerous
TCACATGAAAAGATATAATAAAATATTTACAAAAATGTGAGGGGTGTACTCACTTCTGTGAGATACTGTAGATAGATAGATACTCTAACAAAATGCTTAATGTTCAAAATTAGCACTAATAAGAGCTAGGTATGCACATTGTTGTAATCAAATTGAG
This sequence comes from Sinocyclocheilus rhinocerous, assembly GCF_001515625.1. Taxonomy (NCBI): domain Eukaryota; kingdom Metazoa; phylum Chordata; class Actinopteri; order Cypriniformes; family Cyprinidae; genus Sinocyclocheilus; species Sinocyclocheilus rhinocerous. The sequence continues at coordinate 419,063 of NW_015636845.1, forward strand.
CAGGGGCCTGAAGACGTGAACGTATTTTCACTCAATATGTCCAGAGTTCGCGTTTGACTTGGGGCATATTGCAGCAGCTCATCTTGCTGACACCGACACAATGCCACCACACAGCCTCTGGGTTTCACCAGACTGAGCAACCGAACGCCATCAAATCCACATCTGCTCAGTCGCACTCTCTAAGCCTGCTCCCATATGCTATTCCTCTGTGAGTGTGTGTTTGCGTACGCAAGTGTGTTTCTTTACTGCACAACAGAGATGAATCTCCCCTGCTGTTGGAATAGCTGATGGATTTTTCTTGCTTTCCTCTGCTTCCCCTTGTTTGCTTGTTTTCAGAGGTGCAGTATCTCCACTCCTGAAACAGATGAGCGAGTAGTTTCTTACAGCAATGTGAGTTTTAAGGATGGCTTAGCCGTAGTTATTTCTTATCAGAAGTGCGTACCTTACTCATGCTTTTGTGTTGGAAACAATGCTGAACACGCCTGTGAATCTCAAGTACCACTCCTGCTAATTTATTTTCTCTGTGCATTCTTCATGGCTTTTTCATTTGTATCAAACGTGATGAGACTGTAATGACATCACTTCTCACATTCACACATTAGAATCCGACTGTGTAGAGTTGCATTTGAGCGTGGATTTGTGTGTGGGCTTGTGCTTGTCAGGTTATGCCCATATTGCAAATATATTTTCTATTAAAATTTAATTTCAAAAGAAAAGAAATAGTTCAACCAGTTATATTGTCATTGTCTCTCCCTCATGCCATTTTGAATCTGTATGACTTTCTTCCATGAAGCATAAAGAGCAGTACATGGAAAAATAATGTTATTGCGCTTTTCATACAATGAAAGCGAATGATTCTGTCAAACAAAGAAATTATACAAAAAAGGATTTTAAGAAGTTTATACTGTATACTACATTGACTCATGACTATGCAAATTAGGTTTTGAGGGAAACGTTTTTCTGTGAATAGTATCTTAAAATTTTAGTTAATTTCTCTCACAGTTTTATTTTGATTGTTTTAGTTTTAAAATAATTTATTTTTATTTTACATTTTTATGACTGAATTAGATTTTTATCATCTCACAAACCCACTGCAGTTCTCTTACATTAACCCCAGTTAGGGAAACCTTGTGTATTGTAATGTTTAATGCACTTCATGATTTCGATATCAAATAATGTAATATGATTTTCTTTCGCTTTCCCTTTTTATATCAATATGGTACATTTTTTATTTTTTTATCTGTGTTTTTGTTCTGTCACTGTCATTCTGTTGCACTGTGGAAGCTTCTGTCACGAAAACAAATTCCTCGTATGTGTAAACATACCTGGCAATAAAGCTCATTCTGATTCTGATTAATAGTAAGCTTAAAACAAGTTCGGTAAAAAAAAAGTAGTCTAAAAAGTAGTTAGAATTCATTACCTAATATGAATAACCACTAGTCAGTTGTACTTGTTTTCCTTTTGGAAACATGGTCGTGTCAGTATTGTTCTTGTCCGTGATGGTTTATATGAAAGTATTCAGGATGGAGTTGGTACAGAATGCTTGTGAAGTGAGAGCTGTTTTCCAGTCCCCATTAGTAAACACTGCTCTCTCTCCCTATGATCCACTTTGCCTCTGATTAAAGCATTCACTCAAAATCTCAGGGCTCTGGCCTCCAACTGAGATTTCTGTTCATTAATTAAAGCCTTAATGTAATTAATTACCACCCAAATGAGAATTCAGGGCTCGTTTGTTAAAACCGAAATGCGGAAAGATTTCTGGTTGTTTAAAAGCACTTCAGTTGGAAGCCAATGAAGAGGCTTTTTAGAGCCAGGTTTTCTTAAGAGTACCTACAACAAAACAGCATTCCATGCATGCTTAGTCCGATTGGAATACTTTTCAATTGTATATTCATACTATTATGTAACTATTGTTTTTTATTTGTTGGCAATCTGTAGATTATCCATCTTAAAAGTTCGTCCAGGCTTTGCGTGGTGGGATTAGACAGAAATGTTTGTGAGAGGAGGTTGTTGAGGTTCCTTTCATTATTGCCAGCATGAAAACAAATGTGATGCTCCTCTGATTTCATCAGAGTTCTTTCCATTCGGTCTGTGTGATAGTGTCACCGGCTGCCATCGCTGCTCTATTGGGTCGTCATTCGGCACTGCGTGTGCAAATAGGTTTGTGCTGCTGCGGAGCGTGAAACAGCAAAGACAGGTGGGATTGCATCTGCACATCAGAGATGTTCACACCTGTCAATAAACATCTCACTGGCTGATAAGTGCAAAGGCATCCATATTCATTTATCATGACATTTAGTCTCAATGCGATGACAGATATACAATATCAATATTAGGACACACAAATGCTAGTGCAGGGGTCGAGAACCTTTTGGGCATGAAGTACCATTATTTATTTTTTTTCTGGTTAACCACTGTGCCAATAAGCACTTTAAATGCATGCAGTACATAATCACATAATCATTTTTAAATGTGCAGATAAAAATCTGTAATTATTATCATGCAAATATTGCAGAATCTTAAATATTTCTGAAGCAATTTTTCATAAGTTGTTTTTTTTATATTTTATTTTTTAACATTTTGTTTTAGACACACAGATAGAGAACGTAAATCAAAATATCTACAAGGCACTCGGATTCACAGAGATAAGTTGTTTTTGAAAGTTTTCAAAATCCTAAAGGTTTCTTTATTTTAAAGGGGTCATATGATGCGATTTCAAGTTTTCCTTTCTCTTTAGAGTGTTACAAGCTGTTCGTGAATAGGTAAGATCCCTAAAGTTGCACAGACTACAGTCTCAAACCCAAAGAGATATTCTTTATAAAAGTTAAGATTCGTCCGCGCCCTCCTAAAACGCCTCGTTTAAACA
>NW_015636845.1:421944-451503 GCF_001515625.1 Sinocyclocheilus rhinocerous
TTTTTTAACCTTAAACCGCATAAACACATTTCATTACACCAAATACACAAAATAATGTTCTTTTTTAGCAACGTCATATGACCCCTTTAAGATTTAAATTAGACTTTGAATAACAGATTTACAGTGTGACCCTACTGAACACCACTGTATGTTTGTGATGAGGCCAATTGTGCATTAAAACTTAAACGTTCAATGTAATCACATTCTATATTAAGGCACTGCTTTAATTGATGCACGTGTACACACACACACACACACACCACTTGCACACAGATAACAGATAGTGTGCCGCACACATGAAAACGTTGTCAACACTGCCCCGTGACTTTTATTAATAATTCAGCTTTGATACTGAATCGCTACATTATATTCCTCAGCAACATTGGGGTAAAATAGCTGTTTTTAAGTAACTAAGCTTATGTTTGCAGAGAGAGACGCAGGTAATTCTCACTCAAAATGTAGTTTGCATCACTGGATATAACTGTCAGACATTTAACATTTCTATACAGTTGACTAATAGTAAATTATTTGGATTTTTGTAAATCTTACCTAGCTCTCTTTGAACGTTAAACTGACGCTTCATGCTGGCATTCGTGCTCTGCTTCTGTGAACAGTAAACCCGCCTACTTTGATTTGATTGGCGATCTCAATTATTTTGACATTGACGAGCGCTGTTAGCCACACGCATTTGATTCTCAAACAACTGACTGTAATGAGTCAGTTCTTTTAAGTGAATCAAATACATAAAGATGCAATCTGTTGTTCTGCAAATTTTCGAATTTGCTCATTGTTACTATTTTTCAGCAAAATGCAGTCATTTCAATAGTAATCTGTGTGATTGGGAATTCCAAAAGATTTCCCCTATGCAGATTTCACAACTGACTGTGAGAATGAAACCAGTGTACTTACTGACTTCATATTATAACGTAGTTAAAGATCTTATCAATATTAATGATTGAAATATGGGTAACACTTTAGTATATTCGCACTATTAACTAGTTGCTTATTAGCATGCCTATTATTAACATATTGGCTGTTTATTAGTACTTATAAAGCACATATTCTGCATATTCTATATCCCTAATCTTACCCAATACCTAAACTTAACAGCTACCTTACTAACTATCAATAAGCAGCTAATTAGGAGTTTGAGGCAAAGGTCATAGTTAATGGTTTGTTAATAGCAAAAATTGGACCTTCAAATAAAGTGTAAACGAAATATGTTACCAGATTTTTGGGGGGTTTAGCATTGTTTTGTATATGGTATAGTTGAGGCTAATTACTGGATGGCATTTATGTCGCTTCTTAAAAAAAAAAAAACTTGTGAAAAGTCATTAAAAGTCTGTGTAAACTCCCCTTTTGCAATTTTATTGAAAGCATCTCATAATTTGCTGGTGAATTGCAATTGTTCCTATTTTATTTCCAATAACTAACATTGTTAATGGAACCTTTAAGAGATAAGAGGAATCTGAACTTCATGATTACCATGTCTGTTCATTTTTGATAACAATAATGACTTTTGAAAGCAAAATGTGCAAGAGTATTGACCACAAGAGTGATTATTATTAGCTCCTGATCTACTTACTTCATGCTATGCTAGAGCTTTTTATCTCTTTGTGGTTTATGAATATCTACATCAGTGTGGATTGATGCTTCTTAGATTGGATCTCATGGGTCTGTTTCTTCCTCACTGGTAATTATTTTCTAATGTAGGCTCTATACTGTATATGCTTCTACTTTGATGACGTAATCAATCTATGCATCAAAGGCGAACAACACAAGACTCTCTTTAAGACCTGCAGATCAGAGATGTAGTGTGAATGTTCACTGGAGGCGATAACATTGTGTGGAAAACGTGGCCTGTGAGCTCCTGATCACATGGATCTACCGCAGGAGGACGGGTGATCATTGCACACAAACTGGATTTGTTATGACTGAGACTTCACCTGCCTGTCGACACATTACGCTCTGTATTTATTTGTTTATTTATTGATGTGCTTATCATCCTATGGTTTTTGAGGTTAAGGTTGCACAATCTCTGGAAGTGGGTTAAATGTAGGCGGCTTCCTGTCAATCAAAAGCACATTTTTGTGTGAGTCACAGAGGTATTTTTATTTTATGCATAATGTCAGGTCGAACTGTGGCAGGAAAATGGTAAACTGAGATTATTGATGGTTGGACTGCTTGACAGTTGGCCCAGGTTAAAGCAAACATCTTGCAAACTGGTAATCTAAGCCTCTTGGGGGTAAAATGGTAAAGGCACAAGACAAGCAGTGCCTAAAAGTCCATTAATCTGTTCATTTGTACTTTATGGTCATTTAAATAAAAGCTTGATATCGTTTTGAAATCTATATCTTGTTTTAGTTACATTCCTAATAAATGAATAGTTCAACCAAAATGACAATTCTGCTATTATTTACTCATCCTAATGTTATTCCAAAGCTATATAACATTCATTTTTCTGTGCAACACAAAAAAAGAAATGAATAACCTGGACATTTTTAATATCATGAAAGTTAATGGGATCTGGACTGTTTATCTCCAAAAGACCAAAAAAAAGCACTATAAAGATTTCACAAAAGTAATCCATGAGATTTTTCCATATGGCTTTATTTCAGGTTTTATGAAGCCGTACGGTATTTTTGAACTCAAATTAAAATGAATTTCACTTGTAATCTTATAGTCATATTTTATAGGGCTGTGCATGAATAGTCAAATATTTGTGTATTCTCTCTGCAATAATTATCAGAAAAATAAAAATATTGCTTGAATTTTGCTAAATTTAGTTTTTCGTCAGTGAAATAGTGACAAAATCGAATGTAAAAAAAAATCACAGTCAGTGTATTTTTCATTAATTAACAAATATTTGAGTATTCGTTTTGATTAATATATATTACAATTACAATATTATTAATAATGTCATGATTTTATTGCATGCATGATGATTTGTGTCTTTAGTTCTGAGCTCCAGAAGAGAGCAGAAAGCCATGCACACTATTATTTGCACACTTTCAGATGAAAAGAATTCCTCTGACGCTAGAATATTAAATGAAGATTATATTAAACACCGGGCATATTTTAGCAAAAAACAACTCTGCTCATTCTTGTTCCGGTGAATCCAGGTGTAAACAGCCTCGTCTCGGGTGAGTTCTGCATTTGTAATGTATTGGATTAACTGGCTGGTCTTCAGAATGACCATGGGATACCGAGATAAGAGCCCGTCGGCTGCGGGAGGACATGATTGCACTCCGGTAGCTGAAATAAAAGGGTTATTAGGCATTCTTCCGATTTGTAATGAATTATACACAGCCAGGCTTTAGCTCCCAGGTGTGTGTATTAATGCTAAAGGCCTACAAATGAGAGCACATTTTCAAACACAGCTATTCTCCAAGTGCTCATCGTCATGTTCTCACTGTAGGGGAGCTTCTCAAGCTTTCACTGCAGGGGACACTGCTATAAATGAGGTGCTTCATCTATCGGGTTTGTGTGCACAATCTCGTCTCTTTCCGCTAGTTGATTTTCTCTGTTAAAGTTCACTACACATAGTGGGTCATTATCAGAAACCGATTTGGTTACAGTACAGTCATATTTTTTTTTTGCCTGTTGCTTGTACACAGAAAATGTATCTCTCCCTCAATTTTTTTTTTAACACTCTCTCAGTTTTTCTCCCTCACATGAATACTGGAGCTCAACTGTGTTCAGATGAATGGCATTTAAACTCTTAACATAAATATTCCCCTCTCACCCAGCAATGCTGATAACTTCAATCATACTTTTTAAATGATTTTAAACGGTTGTGAGTTTGCACGGTAGTATGGTGAGATCACTTTGAGTAAAGGTGAGGGTGGATGTGTCAGGATGATGGGAAGTGATAATTTGCTGAGAAATTGAGAGGCAGTGTAAAAGAAATCCGTGAGATTAGAGTCCTAGGCATAATTTTTACTGAAACAGTCATATTAAAAAAAAGATAAAATGTATTTCTGACTCTAAATCATCAAAATAAGTGTGCCAAGTTACTTGGCAGCCGCAAACAGTCAGTCAGATTAATGAACTGTTGGGATAACGGACTGCATTGCTTTTGGAAGAATTGTATTTCTCAATTATTATTATTAATGCACTTAATTAAATTTTTTTATTGAACCTTGGTGTCTTTTATCATATTGCTGCCGTCATAATTTTATAAAAGCAAATGAGAGGCTGTGGATTACAGATGCAGATTACAGATTAATATTTTACCAGGAACATTTCTTTAATAACATTTAGCCTCTTATGTTTATATTTAGCATAATCTTAACAATACCATGAAATTTAACATTTCATGTAGGGCTGCACGACGTGCGTGCTTTCACATTGAGCAGCATTGACTACACAGAGCCGTTGTTCACTGACGAGCTGCGCCAAAAATCATGGTATATTGGTACCATAATGGTTATTGGCCAGGTGTAATCCATACTCCGTTGCACCTATTTTTGCATTTAGATTACATTTGATTAATTTTAAAACCACTAATAGTTTAATGTATATAAATTATTAGTGTTTTTATAATAATAATAATTATTGAAACATTAAAGTGTGACAAACTTGCAAAAAAATAAGAAATCAGGAAGGGGGCCAACACTTTTTCACACCACTGTATATATAATTATAAAAACATTATAATATAATAATTATAATAGCTGAGTAACTGAATTGACTTGTAGCATTTATTTCATTTTTAGTTTTATAGAATTTATTGAATAGGCTATATTTAATTTTGACATTTTTAAAAAATACGTTTGCAGACACTTATCCTAAGCGACTTGCATTGGATTCAAGATACACAGTTGATCAGTTATCAGTTGATTTTTCTGGGATTCGAACCCATGATCGATGTTGGTAGCACAATGCTTTACTGAGTTACAAGAAGGCTTATAAGTAGGGCTGTGCAAATAATCGAATGTGATTTTCATGCGCATCTCATCAGTAAAAGTCGGTTCTGTGATTAGTAGGAAATCTCCAGCACATGCTTTCAGATGGAGCGGCATTTACTACACAGAGCCGTAGATCACTGACAAGCTACGCAATATCGCGTTCATAATCGCAGGCGATTCATTGCCGATTATAAACACAATATTGTGTAGCTTGTCAGTGACCCTTTTAAATTATTCTTCAGTCAAGTGAATTCTCAGAAGAGACTCCTGAAAAAGGACAGTTGAGAGTTTTTGTGATGGAGATATAAGGAGCAGTGAAGAGAAAGGTGCATTGAATGTGAATATGAACTTCTGAGACTGACACTAAGCTGAGCATGGAAAATCACAGTGCCCTTTAGCAATGAGTTTCTTTGAGATTGCTGGTCCAGATAACAGTGAGGCCTTGTGACCGTTCAGTCTTTTACTGTTTGTGATATTTTGAGATCTCTTTAAGGAAAAGCAATAGAGGTTTGCACCTAGATCTTTGTTTTGCTCCATAAAAGTCCCATGTAAAAGGTTTTCTTATGGGACATCAAAGGCAGAAATGTAGTGCGTGATTGATGTGGCTGATGAGTGTGAAATTGTTCTGTTCTGTTAATACCCATGATCAGCAGCACACATGTCAGCGTGATTACCGTCAGCATGGCATCTCACCATGTTACCATGACAATCTGATCAAATGATTAAATCAGCTTCAAAGGCTCCCTCTATTAGACTAAGACAAATCTGTGGGTCACGCAGGATTCCAAAGGTAACAAAGAGCATACTTACGGGAGTAAGCAGTGTTGGAAATCTTTATGTTCTGCACCCAAACAAAAGACAAAAAAAAAAGAAAAAGAAAAAACTAGAAAAAGTTCTTTGAATCCACCCGTTGCTGTCTGGGAGAAATAATTTGTTAAAGCAGCACAGTTATGTAACTGTAATATAAAAATATTTTTAAACTTTTTGTTGTTGCACCCTAAATAATCACCCAAATGCACCCTAAATAATCACATCAGCTGAATAAGAAGCTTGTCAGATACCTAGTTTGTCACAGAATTATTAATCTCCCAGAATTCATTGTGTGGGCAACGTATAAACCTACAGTATGTATTTTCATTGTTTTTAGATGTACACTACCGTTCAAATGTTTGGGAAATGTACGATTTTTGGCAACACTTTACAATAAGGTCTACACATGGTTATTTATTGAAAGGTGAAGAACCACCATCATGCCAGTTAATAGACTGCACTGTTTTTAATGTTACTAGACAGCAGTTTTATTCAGAGATGTTTAATTGATGGTTTCTGGTAATTAATTTATCAGTTCAGTTAATAGATTAATCAATTGTAATTGTAAAGGTACTTGTACTCACTCACTCGCATACACTTACATACATTTACTGACTGGTCCTGCTTGCACAGATGTTCTCCCTGTGTTCAACTCATTCGTTCCCCCACCCTCCATATGTCCATTACCTGAGCTCATAAACCCATGCCTTCATATGCACCGCTCAGACAGGTGCTGTCCGTACTGCTGCCTAATTAGACCGCGAACGAAATGGAGGGATGAGGGAAGGAAAGCACAGCGGCTGGAGGCTTCCCCCTCACCTGGTTCACTCATTTCAGAGAGCTACTTAGTGAGAGGAGAAGCTACATGAACAAACAGGATTAATAATGTAGGGTAGCATGGGTTCTTTTCCTCTGTCTGTCTGCCACAGCAGGCCTGCTAACAACCTTTACAAATCTGATTTAAAGGGCAGTACCGGAGGAGAGAGAGAGAGAGAGAGAGAGAGAACCACTTCATGGGTGCAAGTTAAGAGCAGGCGTGACACAAGGTGAGCTGGCAGCTAAAAACCATTACAGAAGAGTGGAGAGAATGATTCACAGGATGTTGTTTATCTGTCTATCTGTCTGAGGGGGCACCAGTGGTAGATTTTATTTTGTTTTATTTGTATTTATTTTTGTGTAAGATGTCTAGTAATATTGATATTATCATTTTTTAAATGAGCATTTTGTTGTCATTTACTCTCCCTCAGGCACTCCAGTGCTGTATTATTTTCTGTCTGCAGTGAAACACAAGGATTTCTTATAGGTAATGCAATGAAAATGGATTAATCTATCTATCTAAATGAAAAAAAAAGAATCTTGGAAAACAGCTCAATTGCTTAATAATAATAATAATTAGGGCTGCCCCCTAATAGACGACTAACCATTAGTCAACGAGAAGAGGCTTAGTCGACCAAAATATTAGTCGCTGAAATGTAAAAAAAAAAAAATCCACAGGAAGAAATGGTTTATTAAAAAATGTGCGATTAGTTGACTAATCGCTTAAAATGAACGACTACTATTCGACTAGAAAAATATTTAGTAGAGGCCAGCCCTAATAATAATAAATCTTTCTTGAGACTCCGCATGATGGAATGATTTATTAAGGCAAAATCAGTGATCATGCATCTTTGTTGTATTTAAAAGAGTAGCTTTAAAGGGGTCATATGATGCGATTTAAATTTTTCCTTTCTCTTTGGAGTGTTACAAGCTCTTGGTGCATAAAGAAGATCTGTAAAGTTGCAAAGACTAAAAGTCTCAAATCCAAAGAGATATTCTTTATAAAAGTTAAGAGTCAGCCACACCTACCTAAAACGGGAAAGGCGGGACATAGAGGAGAAACAATAATGTACAGTATGTGGAAAATAATGTGGTTTTTTTACCTTAAACTGCATAAACACATTGCATTACACCAAATACACAAAATAATGTTCTTTTTAGCGGCATCATATGACCCCTTTAATGTTTTAATAATACACAAAAAATGTATACTATAGTTACGATGACTTTCAGATTATTATTAAATGGCTGTAATTTCACATGTTATGCCCTGCAAGTATTAGTGTTGGTCTTGATTTCAGTTCTTTAATAGTGCCTTGTGTATTGTGGATTTTTAAAGAAAATAATCGGTATTACCCGTATCCAGATTACAACATATCCTGATCTCATTCACTTTCTCTTTCCAAGTAACCCTATGCTGCCTTAGCTAATAAAAAAGGCAAAAAGCCCAAAATATGATCGGTGAAAAGAGCCTGGAGAGTTTCACTGTGTAAAGATTGGGCCAGAATTCCTGATATCGGTGTTGTTGAATACAAATTCAGTGTCATGAGAATTGTTTAGTGATGTTGAGATTAGCTTGAGATCTTTCAAACAACATAGCTTGCCAGCAGAATAATGTGTATGGTATTGGGTTTGGGATTGCCTTTGGATGCCGAGTCCTCCAAAGCATCTCCAATACTGCCATTCTCATTAGGACAGTGGGATGCAGCGTTCTGTTTAATTACTGGGCTCAGTGATTCTTAGAGCCAGCCTGTGCCTGTTAATTTAAAGCCCTGCTCCTCCAAACCACACTGCACCCATAAGATGAGTTTTACTGCCATCAGAGAATTATAAAGTGCAATAAATGCCACCCAGAACTCCAATTCATATTTTAAACCCAACAGACCCAGCCTCTTCTTTTTCATCTCTAAGGCAGCATGCAGTAAAAACCATAATGCTTCTTGGACTCAGTTAAAGGAGCCAGGTTCCTATTTCACTGCAGAGGAATTAAATGCCGCTCTGTTTTCTGGGACTGGTGAAAATTAAGGATAAAAGGCTATGATCATACCTCCCGGCATGAAAGAATGTTTCTGTGAATGTTGTCAGGGAGCATATGCTTGGATGTCACTCCAGAGGAAGGTATAGCCTGAATTGTTAATGTTGCACTTAGCAGGCATTAAAGCAAAGTGTGCTGTACAAAAATGTCATTGCTTATCCTGCATTAACCAATAATTTATGTCACTTACCAAAACCGCTTTTACAGATGGCTGTGTTTTGATATTAAACAAGATCAAATGAATAAATTAAAGCTGTTTTTAAATGGATTATATCATGAAAAATTGTAAAAGTAAAAGTTTCATGTACTATAAAAACATACTGTAACTTCTGAAAACAACTTCTCCAGTCTAAGCAGACTTTTTGACCTCAGACAGATGGACTTTTCAAAGAAGAAGATTTGCTATTATTCTAGTTTGTATTAGGTGTGGGTGGTATGACTAAAATCTTATCACAGAATGTGTCATTTTATATCACAATAACCATATGTATATCCCAATATAGTTTATATTGTATGTGGTAAAGGCAATTTTTTTGGATATCAAGTCAAATTATCCTTTAAAATTAAGATATTTTTGATGAAATCCAAGAGCTTTCTGACCCTGCATAGACAGCAATGCAACTGACACATTTAAGGCCCCGGAAAGTAGTAAGGACATTGTTAAAATAGTCCATGTGACATCAGTGGTTCAACCATAGTGTTATAAAGCTACGAGAATACTTTTTGTACGCAAAGAAAACAAAAATAACAACTTTATTCAACAATTTATTCTCTTTTGTGTCATTCTCTGCTGCGCATTTGCGAGAGTACCATTACTCATTATATAAATTTTGAACGAAAACAAGTTACGTACACTATTGCGCCATTAAATAACAAGCTAACTATTTTGTTGCGGCTGTAAGATTTCCGTTATGAGACGAGCAGCAGATTAGTTGGACTTCATTTAGCACTAATGAGAATTCTGACCTCACTTATAGAACCAGATGTGAGCTCTTGTGTGCTGTTCCGTTCGTGATGAGTATTGCAAGCGCAATTCTTATAACCTTCAGTTCGGCCCGTGATTCTCCATCATGGTTATCTCCTGTATGGAGAGCTAATTGTTTCCTGCCCTTTACCCGTTTATCTGGTTAGAGTGAGATTACAAGCAGTTATAAAACTATGGATGTGGCAAATTAAGCACTCAACACAGAGAAAAAAAGCCTCTCTAAACAGATGAGTAATCAAAACACTTTAAGGAACGGAAACAAACATGCCGGGGATGATTGGATATTGTTTGTGTATTTTAGCACAGTAGAAGGGTCAAATGGAGAATAGCAGATGCAGAGTGAAGGAAATACAAGAAAATATCACAGTGCAGTCTTTCTTTCTTTCGTGTGACATCGAGTCTCAAAATTAGAGACTTTCCCTTTGGTATCGGTTTAGAAGTAGTCAGGAGAGACACATTAGACGCTTGTTACTACCAAGTGTAAAAAGCAATTTGTCTGGGCTGACCACTTGCGATCGGATCACCAGAGATGGATCTTAATACAGCAGTTGTACACCGGGCCAGTGATGTTTTACTGTCTGGGTCAGCTCATCATGTGGTGCTGGGAGTCTGATGAGACAATCTCCAGGGCAGCATGTGGCTAACCAGTGGCTGTGTGTGGTTCAGCATGCTCCATCTTAGGAGTCATCATCATTGAATTTCTCTCAGGCTCTTGCCATCGTAGAACATCACCCTGTTGCAAAGTCTCATTTGTGCCGGATGCTCAGATTTATGTTGCAAATTTGGTTTGTTTTTGAATTCATTTTTACATCCACTTGCACTGTTTTCCTCTCTGTCCAACCGTACAGCGATTCAACATCTGTAAATGTGCACATTACAATTCATACTCATTTAATATTTCTATTTGCAGAAATGTCATCTCATGTTAGAAATGAGATGAACCATACAGTATTGTTTTTATATGCACAAGTGTTTCATCCTTTGTGTATGTACAAGTGTTTCTTTGTTAGTTCAGGACTACAGCAGAATAAAATGCTCTTTTTAAAAACAAGAATGTGTTGGGCTGAATTATATATTGTTAAACAAAGGGACGCATGCAGTATAGCTCTACTCGTCGTTTTTCTTTTTCTGGTTATCGTTCTCTCTGCATTCACTTCAGTTAAGTCCAATGTTTATGAAATTTGCACTACTGCAGCTAAACTACCGTTTGCGCTCAATAAGATTGTTTTTGAAAAAAAAAAAAAAAGGTTATTATGCTCGCCAAGGCTGTATTTATTTGACCAAACTACTGTAAAATGTGAAATTATTATTATTATTATTATTATTTAAAAGAACTGTTTCCTATTTTAATGATCTATGTTTTAATACATTTTAATGATCCTTCAGAAGTCATTCTAATATGCTGATTTGGTGCTGAAGAAACATTTCAAATTACTATAAATGTTGAAAACAGTTGTTCTGATTAATATTTTTTGGAAACGGTGGTCAAAAGAGCAGCATTTATTTAAAATAGAAATCGTTTGTAACAATGTAAAAGAAAACGATAATCCAAATATTATAGCCTTATGTTATGGTAATGTTTTGCTGTAGACTCTGAAGTAAACGTTTTCTCATAGTGAGAGAGTCCCTCTCATAGTGAATCTTTAGTCATCCCAACACTCACATTCATCCTCCATTTATTTTCAAGAAACATTTTGTATTTTGTTGGCTGTCTTGCCAGTAATGTTTCACAGTTTAATTATTTATTTCATTCTGTCTGCAAAAGAGTCTGTTTGTTGTGTATTTAACACAAGCTAAATTCTCGCTTATTTGGGCTGTTAACCTGTTTTGCTCGTGATGGAGCGGGAACAGAGCAATCTTGAAGTGAGAATAAACACAACAATCCGACTTTCACAAAACCGCCAATCGTTCCAGGCAAAATCACACAACTCTGCTTCCCCTCACATACTCTGGGGAATAATGGCGACCACAGACGCAAAGGGATCTGTATTCAGCTCACTCCCTCAAAGTGTTTGGGAAGGAAGACAAGATCAGTCAATCCCAGAATGTTTTACTCCTTGCCCAATGCACACATCTCAATAAATCGGGCTCAATAAAATACAACAGCAAAGTCTTTATAGCGAGGCTGCAAATGAATATATTTCTCAATTCAATTGCCTTATTTTTCTGCACTGACTGATGTGTTTTCGACTGAAGTCCAGTGCTGCGTTTGATAGAGCAATACATGGGGCTATTGAGGGGCCATCTCTTGGCTGGTAATGGCCATGAATGGCTTTCATTGTTTTTTAACTTCTGCCATCATTTGTCTGGCGGTTGACAGCCTTTGCAGTGGAAGCTCACTCTGCCAGCCATAATTATGCCCAATCACTGGTAGAGCGATGAGCGATGTCAAACGCCACTTTTTTCTCTGTCTGCTTTGTCCTGATAACTTCCTTTTTGGCATTTGAAGTGCCTTCTCGCTTTTGTTCTGTGCTTCTGCCTCTATATTCATCTCGTCTTTGTCGTTTAATTTTTTCCTCCCTCTCATGTTCCTTTTGTGTTGCGTTGCCCCGTTCGTGAGCAGCAAAGGGATTACGACCCTGTCTTGATCGCTTGTAACCTGACAGAAAGGACATATTGTAATGTCCGCAGGGCTCGAAAGATTCTGCTAAGTTTAACCGATGATGTGGGACAGGGGGCAGTTGACTCGCACAGCTATGAGGCCGGCACACTTTAATAATGGCTTTGCCCTTGAGGTTTTACTCGTTTACTGATGGAGGCTTCCTAAACTAAGCTCATGGCTGACTGGGCTCTGTTCAAAAGGAGCTGTGTGACATTGACTTCGACACAGAAATTGATGGCATTGATTTATGATGTACATGAAGGACAAAACAACTGTTCCAACATTTTCTATAAGAGAGATCTTTTTGAAAGGGAGCTGGTGTGTTTCAATAGGGATGTGGGCAAAAGTGCAGGTGCAGATGGAGTTGATATGCATTGAATAAAATGTATTATTTGGCTTTGTGTATATGAAGTTTGGGGTCAGTAAGTTTTTTTTTTTTTTTCATGTTTTCGAAAGAAGTCTCTTATGATGGTAAAGCTGAATTTTTGAAACAGCAGTGATTACTCCAGTGTTCAGTGTCACATGGTCCTCCAGAAATCATTTTAGAGGGGTCATGAACTGAGAAACCAAAATTCCCTTGATCTTTTGACATATAAGAGGTCATTGTACTATAAAAACATCCTGTAAGTTTCAGAACGCAAAACTTATTAGTCATTAGTCTAAAAACTGTTTTTATTATGTGGTCACTATTGCTTTGTCTGTTATTACAGATAATTTGATATTGAATTATGCATTTTTTACCTAAATCACAGCAGCGTCCATCTATGAGGAACGTACGCTTGTCAAACGTTTACTAGTCTACAATCCACCACGCCAATCAGCGTTCAGATGAGGGGGGTTGAAAACAGGACAGAAAATAGCGTATTCTAAATTATGTTTTTTGATATAAAAATCTTGATAACATTATAAGTGGACCTCAAAGAACATTACAAACAAAAAAAGGCAGTTCATGACCCCTTTGCTGATTTTAAAAACATTGTTGAAAACATTTGTGCTGCTTAATTTTTGTGGATTGTTGCTTTCTATCAATTTAATTTATAATTAAGAAAAGTGCTACTGGTCCCAAATGTTTAAAAGGTAGTTTAGATCCATCATCATCATCATCATCATCACCAAAAAAAGAGGAATAAATATAATTTTTTTTTTATAGATATACATCTCTTATGGTTTATTGCCTAGCAATTTTTAGGCTAAACTCTTTAGGATTTTTTTTTTTCTCATTGTTGTTGTGGTGTCTGTTTACTGACGGATAAATAAGGCACTGTTCTTGTTCTGTAATAGAATTGACTTATCCAGGTTATGTACTTTTGATTTGTTTTGTGTTAAGCTATTGACAGTTACAATTGACCGCTGTTCTTTTTATTCCACTCCTGACGTCCTTTGACACAAACACCCATCAGTTCTCATCATCCTCAGACATTTCTGCAGCTACTGTTTTAGACTCCGCATCAGTAATTTCCACAGAAAGCCACACGAGTTGGCCAGAATAATAATGCTGTGCTTTATTGCTTTATTTACTTTAAAAATACTATTGAAGTGGGTTTCCTTTTAGAAACATGTTGTTTAAATAGCACTTTTTAGCCTGTCTGAGTCATATGCATCATTTCCTAATATCAGTGGTAGGCTTTTATTTTGATTAGCTGGATTTCAGTGGGATGTATGAATGTGGGTGAGCTGAACAGTGGAAGTCATGCTGAAAGAAATAAATAAAAAATAAAACCACACTGTAAAAAGTAATGAGTTGAACTTACTTGGAAAACCTGTGGAAACTGATTGCCTCAAATTTCTCAAGCAAATTAGTTTATCATTTTTGAGTTAATAAAACTTACTGTAACTTTGAATAGGTAACTTGTGTATATGTATAGGTTACCAGAAAACTTAAGTGTTGCTAACTCAATTTGACAAGTTCAGCCAACTTAGAGATTTAAGTTAAGCTTAGTGCACAGAACTCAAACAAAACAGTTCTCTTAACAAGTCTGCTTTGTTCACATTACTAGAAAAATGTGTGGAAACTGATTGCCTTAAATTTCTCAAGTAAGCTGTACTCAAAACTTAAAGTTGTTAATACAAAGACAGAAAACAGATTGTTAGCACAACAATAGGGCATTTATTTGTTTAAAACAATGTTACTTCAAGTCATTATTTTTTAGGCATGCTATCAAATCAACAATTTAACACTGTAAGAAAAATTGCACATACTGCACTCAGGAAATAAATAGAAAAAAACCCATCAACATCCCTTTTATGACACCTTGTAAATCTAGATTTACCATTTTCTAAATCAATAATGATCAATCATGAACAATTACACTGAAAAATGCTCCATCACGCCACAATGACATCTTTCTACATCAGAAGATTTTTCAGAGATTGCATTCTAGGTTCAGCCATTGAATGAAATCAAAGGTGTCCTTCAGTACTGGAGGATACTATAATTTCATAGCATAAATCCAAGTCCAAAAAACTTGAAGTTGTTAATACAAAGACAGAAAACAGATTGTTAGCACAACAATAGGGCATTTATTTGTTTAATAAAACAATGTTACTTCACGTCATTACTTTTTAGGCATGCTATCAAATCAACAATTTAACACTGTAAGAAAAAATGCACATACTGCACTCAGGAAATAAATAGAAAAAAAAACATCCCTTTTATGACACCTTGTAAATCTAGATTTACCATTTTCTACAATTATTTAAAAAAATATATTTAATATCACTCAAAGCACAAGCACTCAGCATAAAATATAATGAATATCTACTTATTCTGACCTCTGGGAATATAAGTGCATTACACTTGAAAAATGTGAAAGCTAACATAGTAACTGTGTGTTGTTGTTGTTTTTTTTCCTTTGCTCTCTATTACACGGTGTCGGGAAATGGGAAAAGAAAATGCCCCCGGAGGGTTGCAGACACCTTCGTGCTATATGTTAGCCTCTGAAGTGATGTGCTTGCTAGTGCAGGCTTTGTGTAAGACTGTTTTTTTCTGTAAGAACTAGGTCCTTATTTTCCATCTGACATTTTCTTTGTGGAACTTTTTGTGGATTGTAATATTCACAATATTATAACTCTCAAACATTATTACATTTCTAAATGCAAAGTTCTAAATATGAATCATATGACATTTCTGAAAGAAATATTTGTTACTACTACTCCAGATACAGATACACCTTTGTGATTATCTTGATTATTGACAGCATGGGTTGCCTGTACCTGGTTGTCGGCTTTGTGATAACTGTATGAAGTAAATGACAGGAAAATGTCACGGTATACCAACAATGCTTTGTGACGCACTTCAAAAATGTAATGCAATTTCAAATGTTTGAGACATTCAACTCTATCATCAGATCAGTTCTGCATCTTGATCCAGAGAACGTTCTACAGTCCGTTTGTAAAATGCAGCCTCCCTGTGGGACGGCTTCTCACTCCGTCCCTTTATTTACAGCAATGCCCTGTTGTCCACAGCCTGAGAGAAACTGGAATTTACTGCAGGAAACAGAGCAGGTATCATGTCCTGCGCAGCGCGAGAGTGAAACCCAGAGATCTTTCATCTGGTGGATTAACTGAGATGGTGAAATAGTGAGTGTGAAGCAGTGTTGGGGAAGCTGCTTTAACTTGCCAAGCTACTCTAATTTTGATTATTCTTAATTCACCTTTTAAAAATAGTTATGCTACAAGCTGCTAACAAAAAAGTGTCTAACTACATTTATGTTATTTGGGGGTATAAGTGTATAATTATCTGGTCATACTGTTTAATTCTTCAGTTAGAACATCTGTTTGACAAAAACACCTAAATTAGATTGACAGCATTAAATTGAACTTGATGTTTCAAAGAATACAACTTGAAAACTTAGTGATGAACAGCAGCATTTAAATACACATTTTGCTTCAGAAAAGAAAACGCTGGGTTAAAATGAATCAGTGAAATATTTATCTAATCAATGAATCATTTATTTAAATGCCCATGTGAATGAACTGGTTTACAAAAATAAGACCGTCTTTCCAGTGGTATATATGAGAGGACAGAGCATGTTTTATTATGGCTTCAGCTTGCTCTACTGTAAATGTATCGTTGTTTTCTCAAAAATTAGAATTTTTTGAGCAGCAAATTAGCATATCAGAGTGTTTTCTGAAGGATCATGTGAAACTGAAGACTGGAGTAATGGATGCTGAAAATTCAGCTTTGCCATCAAAGAAATACATTACATTTTAAAATATATATTTTTTTGTATTTAAAATTGTAACAATATTTCACATTATTACTGATTTTACTGTATTTTTAACAAAAACATAAAAAAACAACCCCAAACTTTTGAATGGTAGTATGTGTTTGTTTTTATATTATATTATATTATATTATAAATTTTGTGATTAAAATTGCACTTGAAAACAGCGCAAGTACTCTTATTTTGTAGCACTGGTGTGACGCTGTAGAGTTGAAGAGGTATTGTAGCTCATAGAATTGTCCATGCTCCCTTGCGCCCTCAGGAGCATTATGGGCGTATGAACTCTGCTCGAGCCCCCCCCATTCCTATCAGCAACAGATTTACAGCATTCCAGCCCTTGTGCCTTTCTGCGCTGAACTCGACCGCTGCCAGACCCTCTATGTGTGGAGAATGGTGGGTGTGACGGATGGTCAAGCTGACCCTGATGAAAGACCAAATCGACAATTCCCGCTGAAGCCCTTCATCATAATGGCCAGCAGAAGAGGATAAAGGCCAGGACAAGTTATAGGTAAAAAAGACAAGGCTGTGAATCATCAGCGCTTGTGCCGTCGAGAAGGTGTCAGTGATCCTGACAGGCCTGTGAAATGGCACTTCCATGACCAGCCGCAATGGTTCAAGGGCTTGTGTGAAACTGACTGAAACATAAATCGCAATCTTGTATCTTAGGGAAATTTAACTTATCAAAGTACACAAGTAGAAACAGTTTCAGCTTTGCAGTTAAAAATGGAGCGTGCACGCCAATTCCCCAGTGGAACATTTTTTTTCAAGTATCTGTACTTTATCAGACTGTTTTTATTTCAGGAAACTTCACTACATTCAAAAGAGTAAAATATCTGACTTTTTATTACACTCTTATCACTACTTTTACTGTTAAAACTTAAAGGGTCACTTTATCCAAAAATGAAAATTCTGTCATCATGTGCTTACCCTCAAGTCATTCCAAACCTGTATGATTTTCTTTCTTCTGTGTAACACAAAATAGAAGGCGGAAACTTAGAGCCGCACCCACATATTATGTAATCGCCATTGACCAATGTGTATTTCGAACGTGTTTACCAGCTGGAATTACCTCTTCTGGAAAGCTCACTTTGGCAAACGGTTTCAGAATGTTGAAACAAGCTCCAAAGAAACTTTGGTTTGGCCTGATTTTGTTCAGTTACGTCACGCCAGGTCATTCTTCGATTATGCTTGAAGTATATTTGGACCTTAAAGGGATAGTTCACCCAAAAATGAAAATTCTGTCATTAATTACTCACCCTCATGTCGTTCCAAACCCGTAAAACCTTCATCTTCAGAACACAAATTAAGATATTTTTGATGAATTTCGAGAGCTTCCTGACTTCGCCTAGACAGCAACACAACTGACACGTTCAAGGCCCAGAAAAGTTAGTAAGGACATCGTTAAAATAGTGTCGTGGTACTCTCATGAACGCGCAGCAAAGACTGACACGGAAGAGAAGAAATTGTTGAATAAAGTCATTATTTTTGTTTTTACGCACAAAAAGTGTTCTCATAGCTTTGTAACATTAAAGAAGAACCACTGATGTCACATGGACTCTTTTAACGATGTCCTTAAAAAAAGAAAGCTCTCAGATTTCATCAAAATATCTTAATTTGCGTTCCGAAGATGAACGAAGGTCTTACAGGTTTGGAACAAAATGAGGGTGAGTAATTAATGACAGCATTTTTGGGTGAACTATCCCTTTAAGAGTATCTGTACTTGACTCGGATACATGATTTGTGTGCTCCACTCCTGCAAATCCCAAAGTACTACTCAGTTCTTGCCAATCACTTTCTCCACCAGGTTTTCAGATGTTTTGTGAAAGTCTCAAAGTTGAATGTTTGCCCTTTTTGTGACGGATTCAACCTGCCGCTCCCATTCAGCTCTGCAGATGCTACATGACAGGTGTGAGGGCTTTTAGGGTGCTGTTGCTAAATGATATCTGCTGTATGGGATCCTCTTTTCTTGTTCATCTTACTCAGAGAGGAAAGTTTTGACAGGTCAAGCACAGTGTGAAGTTTGGTTGCTTCATCGATGGGGATGAACTTCCTGTGAACCTCATTGACTGTTTGTGAAGTAAGCAAACAAAAACCGAATTCTGACAGGGACCCATGTTTGATCACAAAGCTGCAGATACAGAATCTAATCTGGCTGGAACTTATCTGGGCTTGTAAGGATGCCGTTGAGGATCTAGCCGAGCTTAGCAGGACACTTATCATCCTTGCTTTAATCCTGGCACAAGAGACTGGATCAGAGCAGCATGAGCAGTAATAAAGATTAATCATCCAATAAAATAAATCAATAATGCGGCCCAGGTACAAAGCAGGGACAGAGTTAGAGATGCGCACATTGGAAGAAGTGTTTCTATCAAGGCTCAGCCAATGAGAAGCAAACAAATTTGAGTGGTAAAAGCACCCATCAGGATTGACAATGCTCAAACGAATATTTAAATTGGAGGGCTTTATTTAAAATGCTAATGAGAGAGTTATCCATATTCAGTGGAAAGAGCTTGTTCAAGGTCATTGGAGAGCACAGGGAATCTGCATTACAGCTATGTAATTAGAGATGCGTCAGAGTTTAAATTGTTGCTCTTTCCGTTGTGTTCAGGAGGAAAAGAGCTCATTACTGTAATTAGCTGTTTTACCGGCATGGTTCTGCTCTCTGCCATGTGACCATACGTTTGTAGCTGAAAGCATCAATGTGTTGCTTCACATACTGCAGCTGTTTAGAGCAGGTTAGTTTGAGCCTTAAGGAATATGGATGTTGCATAATCCCAAGTGTTTAAGTTTAAAAATATATTTTTAATTAATCCGTTTGAGAATTTAGTTATACTGAGGGACTGTACCGGTAGACTGTACTTGTATGTCATGCTCTGTCAGTGTTTCATGATGATGATGATTATTATTATTCATTACATGCACTATAAATTATGTAAGATTTTCAGTAATATTTTACTTTTTCATCCTTATATTGTAAAGAAACTAATAATTTTATTCTGCAAGGGGGAAAAAAAAATATATATATATATATCAAGGTTTCCAGAGAAGTATTAAAGGGATAATTCACCCAAAAATGAAAATTCTGTCATTAATTACTCACCCTCGTGTCGTTCCAAACCCGTAAGACCTGTATTTATCTTCGGAACACAAATTAAGATATTTTTGATGGAATCTGAGAGCTCTCAGACCCTCCATAGACAGCAAGGATATTACCACGATCAACGCACAGAAACGTAGCAAGGACATCTGTAAAATTGTCCATGTGACTTCAGGGGTTCAACCGTCATTTTACGAAGCTACGAGAATACTTTTTGTGCGCAAAGAAAACAATAATAACATAATTTATTCAACCATTTTTCTCCCTGAGTTACCGTCTTCCGCCATTTTGGAGAGGTGCCCAGAACGTAATCAACGTAATCAGCGTTGTTTACGTTCAGCATGCACGCGCTGTCTACTGACCGTGAACAACGCTGATTACGTTGATTACGTTCTGGGGTACTCTCCAAAATGACGGAAGACGGTAACTCGGGAGAAGAATTGCTGGGATGGGTATCACAGCTGTAGCTGTGTGGGACCTAGCAGTGCAGATGTTGCACCTTTAAAATATTTGTGGAACGGTATGTCTAATGAGTGTGAATAATGTAATGAGGTTAAATATGTGCCTTAAAGAAGGTGTTAAAGTTTTATTTCTGAGGTAAATGTACATGTGGTTTAACATAGTAGAAACATTATAGTCCCCTTTGTCTCACTTTTATCTTTGCATGACATCTGTTTTACAGTGAAGTATATTTGATTAAACATTTTAGATCAAGAGTGTGTTCGTAAAGTTTGTACAGACTAGGGCTGTGCAAAAAATCGAATGTGATTTTCATGCGCATCTCATCAGTAAAAGCCAGCTCTGTGATTAGTAGTAAATCTCCAGCACGTGCTTTCAGATGGAGCGGCATTTACTACACAGAGCCGTAGATCACTGACAAGCTACGCAAAATCGCGTTCAGAATCGCAGGCGATTCATTGCCGATCATGAACGCGATTTCGTGTAGCTTGTCATTGATCTACGGCTCTGTGTAGTAAATGCCGCTCCATCTGAAAGCACGAGCTGGAGATTTACCACAGAACCGGCTTTACTGACGAGATGCGCATGAAAATCGCATTCGATTATTTGCACAGCCCTAATACAGACTATGTTCTCCTCCTCATCTGCAATGACTTCCAAAGCATATAAATCCAGTCCATGTATCCTGATTTTAAACAAACTCACCATTGATCACAGTGGAAATGGACACATGCAAATGTTCTATGGCCCCTTTAATTCAGTAATTGAAAGACCATTTCAGCTAAATGAGTGCCACTCAGAAAGGCTCCCACTCAGGTGAAACACTGATAATGGCCCCTAACTGCTTCCTGGACTCTGGCCCAAGTGGGCAAAGAAAACTCCATTTTCATTTTTCCATTTTCATTTTAGGACTTAAATATTAGCGCAGCAGTTCCCTCTCGATTAGCTCGTAACTAATCAAGTGTGCAACCACATGCTGCTAATTTATGAGCTAACCCACAATGCAAGGCTGAAGAGCCTGACTGGAGTACTTAACCAGGAAACTTAAAGAGAAAATCTTATTATCAAGCTTACATTAGGAAACAGAGCAGAAAATGTTGGTGGAGCTAATAGCCTTCTGTTTTAAAGCATATTCTTTGTTCAGGTCTCTGCAGCTGTGCCTAAATGTGTTTTTATTATAATATAGAGTCATCATATGAAGCCATAATGGAATTATGGTATATGATGGTAATATTTAGTGGGATTAAAATATATTTTATGATTCATGATTCTCCAGCACTCCAGAAGTCTCTTACAGTTTCTTCTCTACTACGTGTCGATATTGAAATGTCATTTGTGAGTGTTTTTGTCAGTGTTTCAACTGTCTAATTGTCATGCAAGTGTTCTGTTTGATGTGTCCTGTATAGTTGTTAAAGATTATTTGAAAGGATAGTTCACCCAAAAATGACATTTCTGTCATTATTACTCACCCTCATATTGTTCCAAACCTGTATTACTTTCCTTATTCTAAAGAAGATATTTTGAAGAACTGTTTCTGTCCATATAATGGAAGTCAGCTGTGTCCAAAACAACATCACACCCCATTGGCTTTCACCGCATGGACAAACAGCACTAAGACATTCTTCAAATTATCTTCGTTTGTGTTCTGCAGAAGAAAGAAAGTGATACAGGTTTGGAATGACTTGAAGGTGAAAAAAAAAAGATTTTCATTTTCACTTTAACCTTTCCCTATAGAAAAAAAAAAGTTCAACACATGCATTTTCAAAAGTGATCCCACAATGCAAGATTTAAGGAACTAAAATATCATAGTTGCCTGCAGTTAACATTTTCACAGAAGAAGAGCTCACCAGTGTTATGGATGTGGTTAATTATACTAGTCCAGGGTGATAAACTATTCTAATTTTGCACAATCTGAGATAAAAGTCTTCCTCCAGTGCTTCCTTAATTATTCCTAACAGTTTTTTTCTGGTGTATGTTTATTCTTATTCATTGAGATAAGCTTGAATGGACCGCAAGCTGTTACCAGCCTCTCGAGCCACTGGTGGTGTTCAGTGATTATCAATTGCAGTTTTTCTCCAGATATCCTGGGGGAGTTTTGACATCTAATTAGCAGTAGCAATAATAGTAGAAGATATTTATCAAGAAGGTCTGAAATACCTGGAGAAAGCTATCTGTTTGCAAGTCACCCGAGCTGTAAATGCCATGTAACTAATCTATCTGTAGCTGCAATACAATGACATTGTGACAATGCTAACTGACTGATAGCACCTTCAGTAGTGACTATCCGCTATGAGTTGTGAGATCTGATAGGCAGCAGACAAGAAAAATGAAAGTCCATTTCATGCTTTTAAGAGCCCTCCAAAAATAATCTGTCACTGGTAAAACATCACTGTGCTATAATGAAATATTTATGATTTATATGTTGCTTGTAAAAAAAAAAAAACTTTATTTCACCAGAATGCACAGCTACTTTTGAATGTTTGTAACCATATTATTGTAGTTAGCATATAGTTACAAGATCTACCAACAGGGGTTAACTGGGTCATTGTAATTAATATTAATAATGAGATGTTTTACCTTTTATGTGGTCCTGTCCTGCATCATGAACATCATGCAGACTGTACATTGTAGTTTGCATTTTAGCACCCTGTGTAGCTTTTCACAAGGTACTAATTTATTTGATTGCTATCATTTTGGCAGCAATTTGACAGTTGCATACAATTTAAAGGGTCATGAAACACCCTATTTCAACACCGTTTCTCAGCACAGTTTTGAAAAATGCTAAAAAGTGGACAACACAATAACACCTTCTGATCCAATCAACTTTATCGCGCTTTCATTGAGTTAAAAGCATCAAAGGTTCCCCTAAATGCACGCCACTGCATGCATTAAAATGAACAAATATATCATACTGTACATGGTTTTGTAAGCTCACCGTACATTACACAAATGCATACATAACGTGTGATGGCCGTTTGAATTTGTACTATTTTCCGAACATGTACATGACATAATGTATATCAATGTGCTGTTTGCAGCATTTTGAATAACTTTTGCACTGTTAAACCTTGAGTATTAATATATAATACTTACTGTTAAACCTTGGAAACGAAAACAGCGCCCAAAAGCTCCAAATTAGCCACTTTTCTCCTGGAATTAAAATTAAAGGATGCTAACATTGTGCTCTTTGAGGTCCAACACAAACGCCTCAAAATCTGTCGTAAAGTCGTAGAAAATGTGGTTACGTGTTTCATGAGCCTTATAAGGCTCGTAATGCGCAGCCTTTATACTTCACAGGCTTTTCATTTACACTTGGTTTGGATATGATGTTCCAAATAACCTACGCATTCAACAGATTTCTATTTGAAGGCCAATAGCCTCCGTCCTCATGCATCCTGAGATATAAAAGTGAGTGCAATGGCCTTATGGTGAGATTGTAGGCACCTAACTCAGCCAACATAGATTAGCGGAAAACAGGGACATCCTCAGACATAAAGGACAACGGCTAATCACCCCATAAAACAAAACATCCTCATTCAACTCGACACTTTAATACTTTATTTGAACGGCTGGCGCCCATAATTGAATTGGCCGTGGTGTATTGGTGGGGCAGAATTTACTGGCTCTGAGCAGTAGTCTGCATGATGGGAGTCAGAAAGGTTACCTTTTATCCCCAAAGATTACCCATTACAGGGGCTAAGTGGCTTTTTTATGGCCTCCTCTTCACTGTTGCCCAGGTCTGAACTGGATGGAGGACTTAAAGGACTTCTTATGGTCTGGGGGTGTTGTTTAAAGAGGATCAAGGGAATGATGGCTCTCTTGCTGCACTCCGTCAATGTTATCGGCCCCCCATATCTTATGAGTCGCTCACCTTTTAGCATCTCTTTATCCCGGCTTTGTGCAGGGATAAAACACCGGTTCTACCGTAAGAGGAGGCCTGATTGGATCTGTGATGTCCACATTAGGGGGTGAAAGAAGACATTAAAGTCTTCCTGGCAAGCTTGCACTCTTTGTCTGAGTGGAGATTGGATGGACTCAATTTTTTACGTTTGGCGGTTGTCGGTTGGGAAAATTAACCGAAAATAACATCCCTACTATCTACAAAAGTTTGTTAGGTTAATATTAGTGTAGAGAACAGGTAATGTGTTGGTTTTGCCCCTAATTCCCAAGATGTTTGGTCAACAAAATGGAGTTTGCAGTGCAGCTGAACACAAATGGTTGTCTATGTCTAGGTTAACTAATTTCATCTGTAGGTTAACTTGAATGGCAGAAACTAACATTTTCACAACTAGCTACTATATTAGATTGTATTCTGGCTGTAAGGGTGGGTGGCATTTGTGATGCTAGTAAAATAAGAATTGAAAAATTTAATTTAAAGACTCGATTCAGATCTTTTTCACTTGAAGTGTCTAATTGAAGTTTTGATTTATTAGCTGATTAATATAGCTTAAGGATTAATCTTATTTCAGATCATTCAAATATTTGACTCGCTGTAGACTTTTTCTTTAAACATGTTATTCTTGAGAGATAAAATAATCAGTAACATAAAGGTGAAAGTTATTCAGATTTATTAATACATATTAAAGGAATGATAACATTACTTAAAAGTTTGCTCTTATTTGAGATACAGTAGCTTAATATAATTTAAGTTTTATAGTCACCCCCAGCCACCCACATGGTCTCCAAAACTGCTCTTAAATTCATTATAAGGGATTTAATCTTTCTAATTTTCCATCTATTAATGATACAGTTGCATTTGGTACATATACATTTTTCCTTTCACCAAAAGTTGGCCGGTAGCTCATTAGTAGTGTGTGATTAATGAAGAAAAATTAAAGAAATATTCAAATTGCCCCTGTTCTCCCTTAGTTCATTCCCAAAACACTGCATATTTTGAGAAACCCAGAGTTTAGAAGGTAAAGCACAAATGCAGTGGAAAGAACTTCAGACTGCCAGCAGTATTTTCATACCAGTCCTCTCTTGCTGCCAGTAAGAGCTTCCTTATGCTACTCATGGTGGAGCATTATGTCAATGCCAGCCACTGCAGCAGCCAGACGAACAGACAAGTTACTGTAAAAATGTCTCTGTTGGCAGACGTTTCAGCCAGGCACTCAACTGAATTTCATAGAGAACCTCTGCCAGTCGGCAGTGCTTCTTACATTGGCAAGACAAATTGCTATTTCCTCTAGCCTCTGCTAAATTAGCCTCTGCAGGATGATCTCCCCATAAACGTGCTTTCTATGCTGGAAGACTACACACTTGGTTGTGAAAATGCATTATCCTGACATTAGGCCAGAAAGAAAATAACTTTTTTTGTGGAGACCTGGTACCTTAATTTATAACTTAAGCATGAGCTGTTAGGTTGCTGATTATAGAAGAGCTTATAAATTGTGTTTAATGTATAAAAAATAACAATTATAACAATTTTTTTGTTAAGAAATATAATGTTCATATTAACTTTTTCATTTCAAAATTTGAGTGGTCATATTATAATTATTATATATACAAATTCTAATTTTATATACATATGCATCAAAAGCATGTTTAATTATTATTATTTTCCCTCCATATCGCTTACCTTCAGAATTAAAATTGCCATTCATCCCAGTTTTACTTTAAGATTTCTATGGAAATGTCTTCTTCCCATGTGAAATCAGTAACAATGCTGACAGACAGTATAGATTATACAGTATGATTTGCAGTTATATTTGTTCACATTTTTTTTCAAAAAAAAAAAAAAAAAAGCCTGGGGGACTGGGGAAGAAACTTTGCATTTTGAAAATTATTGAATGTTTTCTTATTACACAGTGTTCTGGAATACCCGATTCTGATTGGTCAGTTGGTGGTCTTGTTAGCTAATGTCTCTGTAAGTGCTGCCTTTTTTCTTAGATATTAAAGTTAATTTAAATTCAAATCAATATTTCACTATCTTTTTATGTACCTATTGGTAAAAAAGTAAAAAGGGGATAAATTACAGTCAAACAGTCATTAGCCAATAAAAGAACCCCTTCTTTGGGGTTGGGATCACAATGTTGCCTCATACTATAGTAAATCAAGCTGTTTATTTCAATCATATGATTTTGTTGTTGTCTTTGTCCATAGTAGTTGTAGTTGTTTGTCAGTTGTTGATGAACATACTGTATGTAAATGATAGATTCAAGTGTGTACTATAAGAATTTAACATTTGATGAGCTGTGACTCTTCTTTTAAGCCATGTGTTGTTTTTTCAATGCCATTTAGTTAAGCTGCTGTGGACTCGCTGACTCTAGCAAAGACAGAGCCTATCCACACCTCTTTGACTCCTAAAACCAGCTACAATCTGGTTGTGAATTAACAGGCGATGTGTAAACACCTGCTGCCAGTATGCTAATGCCGTAAAGGTATGCACAGTCACAGATTAGCTTTTCCTGTGTGTGTACGCGTAATCTCTTCTCTGCATGTATGGGTATGTGTGAGAGCCCACTTCCAGTTGCAGGTGGAATCATTCACACCGCGCCAAACAACGTTCCATCCGTTTTACCTTAACACCAACTTAACATATTTGTGTGTGCATGTACAGTATATTTGTGTGAGCAGTACTCAAGTGTGTATCCATCTACATGAGTTTGTTGTGATTGGATTTCAGACTAGATATTGATTAATCACAACCAAGTGCATTAGGGATAATTTTTTGGCACTTTCCCTGATATTTCCAAATATGGGTAAACATGAGATGCATTTGTTTGTGCGTATTTTGTGCTTGTTTGAGTATGGGTATTAATTAAAGCAGGGCATGAGTGGTACTCAATGTTGGTTTGGCTGGCCCACTTCATTGGGAATATCAGGCCTGTTTATTTGCCTCAGTGTATTTTAGATATGTTTGAAAGGTTTCGTCTTTACAGTACTAATCTTTTGGCTCATTATGGTTATTTAGAAATGAAGTATTAGATAGTTAGACATTACTATTAGAAAGTATTAGATAAATACACTACTGGTCAAGCATTCGAAGTCGGAAAGATTAAATAAAGGCTCTTATGCTCACCAAGCTCAATTTGCTTGATCAAAAATTCTAAAGCATTAATGTTGTAAAATATTATTACAATTTAAAATAACTGTTTTCTGTTTGAATATGTTTCATATGTATTTTACCAATAGCCATTACTCCAGTCTTTAGTGTCACACAATCATTCCAAAATCATTCTGATGATGCATTTCTTATTATGTTGAAACCATTTATTTTTCTCATGATTTTTTGATGAATGGAAATCTTTTGGAACATTATGAATATATTTACGGTCACTTCTGATCAATTAAATGTGTCCTCCTTGCTGAATAAAAGTTTAAATTTCTTTAAAAATAAATAAATACTGGACATAAATAAAAATTAATAAAATAATCTTACTGACCCCAAACTTTTGAATGCTGCATGCTGTATACAAAAATCAAGCATTATAGAAGAAGACTCAAAGCTGTTATCTTGGTAAATATAAGTTGCAAAAAGTATCGAATAAAAGGGGGCCAATAATTGTGGCCAACATATATTGGAGAAACACATTGAAAACAAACTTTAAAATTATTTTGTATATATTTTTTTCTTTTTAAATATCAAAATAACAAACAATGTAGGTTTATTTTCACAGCCTTCTTTGCCTATATTTACCAAGGGGGATAATAATTCTGACCTCAACTATATGACCCAAAATATAGCCTGTTTATATTGCAAACCTTATTTTTGAAGACCAAGAAAGAAACTTTTGAGATAGCAAGTTATGCCTAGAGTTGGCTGAAAATTGCTGTACACTGATGCTTTCCACAGAATTGGAACATTTTACATAAAAGTAGAAATAGGCTAAATTTAAATCTTAATGTGCCAAGCTCACTCAGGTATATCCGAAAATACCACACGGCTGCTTTAACAAAATATTGATTTGAGAAACAGTGCAACTACATAAACTGGGGCACATTTTCTCATCAACAGTTTTGGTAATCCATTTCCACCAGCTACTTTGCTGCCATTCATAACCTCCTTGAATCCCCTTAGTCTGGTCTAACTGTGCACTGCAGACAGAAAACAATCCAGGCAATCTCCCTCTCTGCTTGAGAACAAAGTTTGTGTCTCTACACTTTGCTGGATTGTAATCATATCACGGTGTGGGTAATTGCTATTTCCAGTTAGCTCAAGGGCAGGAAGACAAGCTTGTCATTTCCTTCTCTTTGTTGGCTGCCTGTCACAAGTTTAGTAGTTGATCACCTCCCGCAGATTCCTTTATCTGAAATCACAATAGTCTCATATGGGCTCGCTCTCTCTTGCCTGTCTGCTAATAGGCTTCTTAGGTCTCCCAAGGGAGTGCTTAACTCTCTGTAGCCAGCCACACACTTCTGTGTAGGGTCACTATTAATAAAAAGATGTGCTGGGGGAGCAGAAAAGAATTTGTAGTGATAGTCACTGTTGAAGCCAACTGAACAGATGGTTTTAAATGTGCGAGGCCACCTCGCTAACCTCAACTTTTTTGCCGAGGAAACGTATCCTCAGTCTAAACTCCCTGAATAAGGCCCTAAATGTCAACAAGGGCCTATAAAGCATCTGTCATTGTAGAAGATTCCAGAATTGCCAGTCATGCTACACACCAGGGATGTGCTCCATTCAGAATTTAATTGAGAATGTCTTTTCCAATTTTCAACTGCTGAATTTGAATTGAATTTGAACTGGGAGCAAACGGAATAAAAAAATGTTGTTTGAGTTTGAATATAAGCATGTAGGATTAAAATGGTTGGGTAAGTGATTTTGCTATTGAGAAAAGTCTCAGACACACATTTTCGACATAAGCTCTAAGTGGCTGACAAATCACAACAGACTGGGCCAGCTGACCAATCAGAGCATACCGGGTGTTTCAGAAAGGCAGGCTTTAACAGCTGAGCCAAAACAGTGGCTGCATCCGAAATCGCATAGTCTCTGAGTAGGTACTTTTTTGTATAAGTAATTACTTTGCGATCATTAAATGAAGTGTAAGGATACTCTATATAGTAGAATGTAATCCAGACATACTACATTGTCATGTGATCTACCAATGTCAGTTGTGACAATTCACTGCCATTCATAAATTCTCTCCCGTGGCCTCATGGGATAGTAAAATGTCCATCAGATGCACACTTGAGAATCTCAGTGGAAATAGTAGGTCAGGGACTTTTTGCCTACTGTTGAATTTGGATACTGTTTATTTGGACATACTACTCCATAGTATGGAAGTATGCGATTTCTGATGCAGCCATAGGGCGAAAAGAGGTGTACTGTATTGTACCATATGCAAAATTTGAAAAGCATATGAAGTTTTAATTATTTAAATGTATTAGCAGACCCCTAAAATAAAATTATGAACTTGTAAAAGACCACAATATGGGCATTTTAACTAGAAAAGCAACATTTTGTCAAGACATACTTTGAATTTTATTTTAAAAATTTGAAAGAAAAAAAGTTTTTATTTATTTAAAATTAAATTTTATATTATATTTATTTTATACATTTCACCTTATTTAATAAATGGACATTTGTGGATCATAGTGGAAGATCAATGCCTTTCCGGAATCCATTATGTGTGTTGCATTTTTTTTTTTTTTTTGCAATTAAGTAATTTCTCTTTCT
>NW_015636845.1:451513-466741 GCF_001515625.1 Sinocyclocheilus rhinocerous
TTAAGTAATTCCTCTTTCTGTTGCTCCAGTTCAAATTCCAATACAACTTCCTGTAGGTGTTGACAATTCAGATTCACACTTATGAATTTGGCAGGAAGCCAATTCTTCAATGTTGAATTTTGCACCACACTGCTATACACCATCAGCTCATCACTGCATCATGAAAATGGCTCTTGAACTAGGCCAAGCCCCCTTAGAGATGAGGTACAAGAGGGTGTGTGCAGGGAGATGCTCTACGATGTGCTGAAATAGCGTGCGAGAGCGTTTCGACATCCATCCTCTTCTGGGTCGCCCTCCTACCTGCCTTACTCTGTGCACCAGGGTCTTGTTGACATTTTCATCTGTGTCGCCTACAATTTATGTATGGTTAGTCTTGTGCCTGAGCCCACTCCAGAACCGTGTAAATGCAAGCAGGGAGAAAAAGAACAAATTGCTTTTTTAAATTGCCTGGACAAGCATCCTGCTCTTAGCCAATAAAGACAAAGTACATAGCTCAGCCCGAGGTGTGTTGCAGCGGGAGTCTATGTTTTCCCAGTCACGTGGCGTACGTGAGGTAACAAATTATTTTCCGACAACAGACTGATATGATAATGACATGAGAGGCTTAAACTGCCTCTCATATTTCTTCATAAGGAAACTAGGGCGGCAGCATAAATCAAGATCTGTTGTTATGAGGAACTGAGGCTGGCAACAGTGTGACTTAATTTACAATAAGCTGTGTGTTGATGGGAGGATGATGTGGAGAATAAACCTGTGGACCCAGACGGAGCTCTGACTCTCTGTGGTGGTAGCGGTGTCTCGGTCTGTTTAGTGAGGTTAGCCACTGCTGACTCGTTCATCATTGTTAACAAAGCACGATGTCATCTGGCATCAGTCGGCTTCATCCACAGATTTCTTGTGTTACTAATCAAATGGAAGCCTGTTTCCACCTCAGAACAAAAACTAAATATGTAATTGCAACTCTAAATCTCAGAATTTACAGCAGATTTTATTTCTTGTGATTGCAACTTTGTATCTTGCAATGTGATTTTTACATCCCACAACTGCTATTTTTATTTTTTGTAATTTTTTTGCCTTTTTCTTTGTAACTGCGATTTTATATCTAAAATGCCTCTTTAGAAAGGAAGGGACTGTCTGAGTGACATGAAAAATGACCAATCAAAGTTTGCGTGACGTTTAGAGCGGTGGTCCTCCACCTTTTCACTAAAAGTCCCCCTAATGTCCAACACAATAAATTGAAAGCCCCTCCATATTGACACTGATATTTCTTCCGGTAATTTTGCTGGAATTATGATAGCGCTGCTTGTTTTCAAAACCTTTTTTTATTACCAGAATATCAGAGGCATTGATTACAACTTTATATCTTGCAAAGTGACTTTTACATCCCTCAATTGACACTTTATTTATTTTTTATTTTTTTTTTGTAATTATAACTGTATGTCTCCCAATTCCTGTTTTTCTTGTAATTATGACTTCATATCTCACAGTGGGACTTTTAAAAGGAGGGGGCTTTCTGAGTGACATGAAAAATGGCTAATCACAGTTTGTGTGACATTAGGAGCAGTGGTCCTCATCCTTTTTGCCTTGAAGTCCAACCATTGAGGTCCAAAATTATTTCAGTTTACACCTCGATTTGTGTGTGTGTTTAGCATTTTAAGTTTATTGTATATAAATATAGAGCAAAATAATATAGAGAATTTCATTTGGGCCTATTCTTCTTGTTAAAGGTTTATGTGTATGTATAAAAATGTTCATTTATGCATAACACGTGCATGTCTTTCAGATGCACAAAATATTGTATCTTGTCAATTTTTGCATGTTTCCTGTAATAAATATTTATTTCGAAGCTTGATGAAAAGAGTAGCACCTGCAAAATGATTTATCAAGGCTGAAAATAATTTTGGAAATGGGAACTGCATGTGTATTCAGTATTCAGATCAGAAAATATGTGGATGCGTAAACAAGACATTACTCAGCCCATTCATTAAAAATCTGTACACGTAGACATTCTGTAAAGCTAGCCAATCACATTAGAGTTTGCAGTTGTGAGAAAGCTGCATGTGATGGATCACCTTCAGTTCATGGATGTTGCTTGGTTTGGGTAGTTCTCTTCACTGACTTCTCATTGTGTACTTGGATAGGTGTGTCTTTGCTCAGAAAGGGTTAAAAATGTGAAATGTGCTATTGTGCCTAATTGCCTATAATATCATATGCGTTATGCAAGTGCATTTATGTAAGTGACAAATTAAAACCTTCTTTTGTAATTCAAAAGTACAGTCCATTCAGCTATAATTGTGGACTTGACCTTGGTGAAGCCAGGCATTTAAGTGTGTGCACCAGCTGTAGAGAGCCTGTTCCATATCCACATCAGGGAACCATCATTAAACTTCCCTTAATATGTCAGGTATGGGAGACTAAATGCATGTATTACATGCTTTACTTAATATTTTTCGCATTTTTATTTTTATTCGATTTTTTCTATATGTTTAGCATTGGCAGCTAAGCAATATAGTGTAATTTAAACTGTTATCCTTTTATGCTGGCACAAATTTCTATTCATTAGCCTTCTTGTTAGTCCTTTCCCATGTGTTAACAAAGCTCACGAACTAATGGCCTCCAGGTTTGCTCTCCAGTTCTGTCTGATTATAGTGAGGCAAACACAAGATAATCCTTATATCAAATAATCAATCAGAAATCCCCTGCACGATAATAGAATTCACTTCTGTATATGCGATTGTCGTGTCTTGGTGTTTTGCATGCGTTGTAGCAGGCGGTGAGCTGTAATTATCTCTGGTGTTAGACTGCTGTCAATCCATATTCACCAGAGAACCAGACCGCTTTTCAATTGTGTGCTGATGAATTAGCATCTATTTGTTTCCTGTGGTGTGAGGCCTCCTCAGAGCCGCTGTTCCACACCTGGCTTTAACATCACAGGCTTTTTGATAAATGTACTTTGCCCCTAGATAAGAAAGCAAATGTCTGTCACATCAGAAATGCTAAATGAACGTGACACTTTCTGTCTTTTCCCAGGAATGCAATTTGTGTTTGATATCCCTGATGAAATTGGCTAGGATGTTTTGACGGATTTGTACTTCAAACAAGCTCCCACTTTCCCTATTTGAGGACTTGATCTTCATTGTGTTGGTGCTTGATTTCCAGCCTACTTCACACCCACATGGAAGGGAATAAATGCCAAATATTGTTAATATACAGTAACATTTACAGCATTCTATATATATACAGGGTTTCGGTCACTTTATTTTTAGGTCCAATTATTGCTATTAACAAACCATTAACTATGACATTTGCCTCAATAAGCTACTAATTTGCTGCTTCTTAAGTTAAGTTTAGGTATTAGGTATGTAGAATATGGTCATGCAGAATATCTCCTTGCAAGTACTAATAAACAGCCAATATGTTAATAATAGGCATGCTAAGCAACTAGTTAATAGTGAAAATTGGTCCCTATACTATAGTATTGCCAGGGTTTTTAATGCAAATTCAAAATAGATTTAAGTGCATTGTGATTAAACCGTTCTCTGTCTGATCCACGTTTAAATGTCAAATTTATATATATTTTTATTTCTGGAGTGGTTATATATTTGTATCTGCCTCAGCATATAAAAAAAAATATTGTGACTTTATTTCTTACAATTGCATCTTCGTATTTCACAATATTTCTTATATTTCTGTGGAGACGTGCTGAAATGGCGTTTGGTCTCGTTCTGTATCGCGTACCTTGTCAGTGTCGTGCGCTTTGCTTGTTATTTGAATCAAGTGAAATTTTAAACCTCACTTTTTTTTACTTTATTTTGACTTTATTTCAATCACAAGTTAAGTTTCCATAATTGCGGCGCCAATAGTCTCGTGGGCTGCGTGCTGACATATAGCGCCGCTGCGCTACGGGTGTCCCAAGTTTGAATCCCGCCCCCTTCTCTCTAACCCTACTTTGCTTCCTGTCATCAGACTGTCCAGACATACACTGTCTTGTCTTTATAAAAGCAAAGACACCAAGAATAAATCTTAAAGTTCCCACAATTGCAACTTTGTAGTTCACAATTGTAATATTATTTCTCATAACTGATACTTTTTATCTTACAATTGCTACTTTATTTGACTTCATTGCAATTGTAAACCTCACAGCTGCAACTTTGACCTGTATTTGCGACTATTTCTCACAATCACAACTTGGTTTCCCACAATTGCAAATGTTATATCTCACAAGTGCAGTGTTATTTCTCACAATTGACACTTTATTTGATTTAATTGCAATTATAAACTTCACAGTTGTGACTTCATCTTGTGTTTGACTTTCTCACAATTGCCAATTTATAGCTCAAAATTGCCATTTTTATTTCTCATAATTTTGAAGTTATCTACACAATTCTAGCTTAAATTCCTATTTTTTCACTTTTTGATTTAATCTCACAATACCCTTTTTCAGGAGGGTGAAAACAGGCCTCCACTCTGCTGTGACAGCCCATGTCAATGCCAAACCATCACCGCTAAATCTCATCATTTTTCTACAATCAGTCCAGAACAGTACAATGTCCTTCATATTTCTAGAAGATTCCATGCATAGTCAGAAACACGCGACTGTGGTGGCAGGTGTTGTCCGTGCGCTTGTCATTACGGCACATTATCTTCCATCAGCCGCACACATCATTCTTTTTTATTGTTCAGCCATTCCTGGCATTGAGATGAAAGCCACGAAAAACGTGCTCTGTCATCTGCGCTAACTGGTTTATACAAAGTGACTGTTATGTGTGTGCGGTTCAGCGCTGGGTCGGTATGCAGTGCCTGCTGTTGTTGGAGGTGAACGGGAGGTCGTTGTCTGAATGCTTGTGGTCCACTGCTTAAGGGACCTGTCAAGTCCGTTCAGTGTCAAATAGTGCTTTCACTCATGTTGTCTCTTTGTTAGACTTAAACGTACAGCGTGTAATTTCTGATCCTATAGCATCACCAAACGATATTGCAAAATAATGTCTGTTTTCAAACAAGTTTCCCAAACACTCCCTCTGTCTACCACTAGTGGTAGTCCTGCCACAAACTCATGCCGATGGTTGAGCTAATGATGCTGTCACACTAGCTATGTTTCCATCACCCTCTTTTTATGCGAATTTTGAAGTATCGCATCAGAAAAGATTGATGGAAATGCCAAATTTAGAAAAGAAATCCCTTAATTCGCAAAGTTTTAATGCTCGCTTGAGGTAGTTCACTTGTGCGAAAAAGGGTTAATGCAAATAATGGGAGATGGAAATGCATTTTGCGAATAAATGAGCGTTCAAAAAAGCCATGTGACTTTGCGCTATGGGACAGCATAACCTGACTAACCAGCAGACCAATTTTGTTGCACAGCATCTGAAATGTTGTTATGGTCATATGGTCGTCAAAGTATTTCTGTATAATTGCCTCCCAGAACGGTCTACCACGACTGCATTCCCAAACAGCTGACATTCACCTCCGAGAGCAAGACCGCATTTATTAGAATTATTATATTCAGTGGATTCTACTACTTTTCTTAGTGATATTTAGTGCCAGTTTATCAGGAAGTGATGATTTTGTTTTCTCTGACTCGTTGGATGGAAACGGTGCTTATTCGCAAATGTTTTATATGCGATATTCCAATTTTGCGCATAAGTTAAATTCGCAACTTAGGATGGAAACGTCTCAGTTGCATATGTAACCCTCATTCCCTGAAGGAGGGAACGGAGACGTTACATCAGCCGTGACTGATGAATTGGGATCTTGCCAGAGAGCCAATGAATGTTGGCGTGCGAGGTTTGCATCGTGCACCGCGCCCCGCAGTGTAGGTATATAAGGAGAGTGTGTGCAGTTGCACATTCAGTTTTTCGCTGAGGAGCCGAGACTGTGTGCCTCGGCCGTACAGCAACTGTGGCGATGGGATGTAACGTCTCCATTCCCTCCTTCAGGGAATGAGGGTTACATTGGATTCTACTACTTTTCTTAGTGATATTTAGTGCCAGTTTATCAGGAAGTGATGATTTTGTTTTCTCTGACTCGTTGGATGGAAACGGTGCTTATTCGCAAATGTTTTATATGCGATATTCCAATTTTGCGCATAAGTTAAATTCGCAACTTAGGATGGAAACGTCTCAGTTGCATATGTAACCCTCATTCCCTGAAGGAGGGAACGGAGACGTTACATCAACCGTGACTGATGAATTGGGATCTTGCCAGAGAGCCAATGAATGTTGGCGTGCGAGCTTTGCATCGTGCACCGCGCCCCGCAGTGTAGGTATATAAGGAGAGTGTGTGCAGTTGCACATTCAGTTTTTCGCTGAGGAGCCGAGACTGTGTGCCTCGGCCGTACAGCAACTGTGGCGATGGGATGTAACGTCTCCATTCCCTCCTTCAGGGAATGAGGGTTACATGCATAACCGAGACGTTCCCTTTCAGTCAGTCATGTTCGACGTTACATCATCAGTGACAGACGAATTGGGATCCCTATGAAAACGACACTATTGCTGACCCCCTCCAGTGCCCTGTGAAAGCCGGCAAGTCTCCCCACGCCAGTTGGGGTGGAAGATAGGACAGGGCTTAAGCGGAGGTGTCCGCCACTGCTGTTCCATACAGTGGGATATTGGATAACACTTGGAAAGCGTACCCAAGCAGGGGAACGCTACGGAAGCCACATCCTGCATATAGTATTTTTATGTGGAAATTTCACATATGGACTGGCCATAGGGCAGTGCTACATATGGAAAGTCCCTGTGGTAGACTCAGCCAGCCTTGGGTTGAGATCAGTACGCAGCAAGGTTATTATAGTTTTTAATTTTAAAATTTTAATAGTTTTATTTTAATATCGTTTTCAAATTTGCTATACAATTCAGTTTAGTTTTTATTAGTTTCATTAATATTGTTGTTAGTTTTAGTTTAGTTTTTATTTTGTGAACAATTTTATTTAGTTTTTATATAGTTTAGTTTCAGTTTTAATTCAAGTTTAGCAGAATTAACAGATCACTTCCAGAGTGCAGGCCAAAGAAAGACTTGGGCATAAGTTAGCCTTAG
Organism: Sinocyclocheilus rhinocerous; assembly: GCF_001515625.1. NCBI lineage: Eukaryota > Metazoa > Chordata > Actinopteri > Cypriniformes > Cyprinidae > Sinocyclocheilus > Sinocyclocheilus rhinocerous. The sequence goes on from NW_015636845.1 coordinate 458,546, forward strand.
TGATACAAACATCTAGCGACACAAAATTAACGCATGCTGAGATTGATTAAATGGTAAAAGTATACAAATATACGCCAAAATGAATCAGTCAAGTCTTTTTACTAAATAAATCTACACAAGTTGTGCTTAATGTCATATCTAATGATGTGTATTGAGATATTTAATATGACAATAAATGTAGCCTAATTTGGTTATGATGGTTAGATGTTTTTTTCATAATATCATAATATATTGTAACTGTAGTGTCTTGCCCACTTTTCCTTGAACAACTGCGCATAAATCATAACTGGGACTAATGAAATAATAACGGCAATCACATTTAACAGTAAAGGCTCATATTTGAATATGTTCTTTTCATTTATGAAGAATTATAAGCATGTTTATGATGTGATTTAGCCGATGCACATTTGTCCAAAAGCCTGGCAGAGTGATCACAAGATGCTATGCTAAAGTTTTGTATTGTTTTCAGAAAGGATGCTCGTTCTCATCTTTTTTTCTGTTAATTATTACGTTGCGCTGCATGTCTGTTTTTCTTCAAAGCACCAACTTAGAATGCCTAATTTTGGTTTGATTGCTTGTGTTACATGAGAAAATAAATATTTTTTGCCTACCTGATATAATAGATTTAATGCGGGTGCGGTTCGGGTTGTGACTCGCAGTCTTTGTCAAATGGTTCTGGTCTGGTACAGAATTAAATTAGTGCTGCTGTTGGATAACGGGTTGAGTGTTCTGTTAAGTACTGCTGGTGCACGTTTACCAAACAGGACCCTTTGCAGGACTCCGCTTTAAACTGCTTTGCGTCTCTCCGTCAGATAACCTCACGTGCGCGATGCGCCATTTACAGGTATTTCCCTAAACCGACGGCGCCACACAGCTCGTATATTTTTCCGCCAAGGGGTGAGAACGTAATGAATACGAAAGCGATTATTTATTTTTGATAATTATTATTTTATTTCAGTTAGTTTTTCAATAACTGTTGTTAGTTTAGTTTCGTTGTAGTTTTTAAATTATTTTGTCATTTTTATTTTATTTCAGTTTACGAAATAGTTTTTTCATCAATCGTTTTCGTCTTAGTTTTAGTTTTCATTTACGAAAATAACCTTGATACTCAGCAGATCTCTGCCAGGGAAAGACACGGGCTCACCGTGAGGGAAGCCATACCGTGGAAGAATACACATGTGGGATCACCCGAAGGGGGAATCACTACACACGGGCACCTAGCCCAGCACCAGGGCTGACCTTGGGCATACACACGAGTGCTGGACCTGGCGTCTGGCTCTCTGCCAGGCCTGGCTCTCTACAGATGTCTGCTATCGAGGCGGCCCATGCCAATGCCCAAGAAGATGCCACACCTCTCGTAGAGTGTGCTCTTACTCTGAGGGGGCACGGTAAACGTCGGGCCTGGTAAGCTAAGACTATAGCCTCCACTATCCAGTGGGCAAGTCTTTGTTTGGAGACAGCCTTTCCCTTCTGCTGTCCTCCAAAGCAGACAAAGAGCTGGTCTGAGGTCCTGAAGCTCTGCATGCAGTTCACGTAAATGCGCAAGGCACGAACGGGACAGAGCAGAGCAATGGCTGGGTCTGCCTCCTCCCGGGGCAGCGCTTGCAAGTTCACTACCTGATCCCTGAAAGGCATGGTGGGAACTTTGGGCACATATCTGGGCAGGGGTCGGTACGAATTCCAGGCATGTATCGTCGACCGAAAATGCCTGCAGGTCCCCCACCTTCTTGACCGAAGCCAGTGCAGTGAGGAGCACTGTGTTTAGCGGCAGGAGAATAAGCTCTACTGAATGCAGGGTTTCGAAGGGCTCCTCCTTCAAGGCCGTCAGGACCAAGGGGAGATCCCAAGAGGGTACCAGGTGGGGGTGCGGCGGATTCAGCCTCCTTACGCCCCTAAGGAACCTGATTATCAGGTCGTGCTTCCCCACGGACTTGCCGTTCACTGCATCGTGATGCGCGGCAATAGTGACGACATTCACTTTGAGGGTGGAGGGAGACAGCCTTCACTCCAACACTTCTTGCAGAAAGGAGAGCGCGATCGAGCATCTATGGGGGTCTTCCCGCCGGGAAGAACACCAATCGACGAACAGGTTCCACTTCAGCGCGTAAGCGTGTCTTGTAGAGGGAGCTCTAGCTCAAGTGATGGTGTTTACTACCGCTGGAGGTAGACCACCTAGAAACTCTGTGTCCCGTCCAGAGACCACACGTGGAGATTCCACATGTCATGCGAGAAGGCTCACTGGGGGAAATGCATACTTGCGTAGAACTGTTTCAGTGGGACCGCCCTCCTGCGCTGAAATGATTCCAGGCAGTTCAGCATTGACTGGGCACACTCTACTGAGAGGCGTGCTGTTAGATTGACCCAATCCAACTCCATACTGAGCAGTGTTAATTTCGTCAACGAAGACGACGACAAAAAATATTCGTTAACAAAAAAATTTTCTGTGACTAAGACGAGACGTTGATGAGCTAAAACTAATATCATCTGATAAAAACTATGACGAAATTTATGCCACGTCTTCTTTAACAAGACGAGGCGGGACTATAATGTTATTTGAGGACTACCGGACATTCAAAATACATCCTATAGGCTACTGTCTCTGTCCTTCAAAATGTTGTATCACTGTCATTGGATTGCAATCGGATGAGGGGCGTTTGCATATCTAGTCTCAGTATGGCAGCCGCAGTGGATGGATAGGCTACCAAACCGCGAACTAGCGGTCTAAAACAGTGGCCTCAGCACCCGAAGGGGTAGGGATAAGGTGACCAGATGTCCCATTTTTCCCGGGAGTCACAATTCATTGTCGATTAACTTAAAGTTAGTGAAGGCGGAATAGGTAGAATCGCGCTGATAGAAGTGCTCTCCTGTGTGCACGCTCCACTTCTTCAATTCTCATATTCAGCACACGATCAGTTCTCAGTGCTCAAATACACACACAGCAGTCCAAATGTCTATCGTGTAGAGTATCTCACGTAAATACAGACAGGTGGGTGAAAACTGAACGTGTGTCAGTATTACATGCATGCCTTCCGTCTTAAAGGGACAGCATTCCTAATTAAGTACCTATCTGTGTCATTAATGGTAACCAACAAAAGATGTTAAATAAAGGTATACATGTTAAGTAAACCTACTTTATCTGAAAAATGAGTTTAATTTGTATCTCTTTCGTATTTGTCTTATTGTCTTATTCTGCCTTTTTTTTTTTAATTATAAATTATATATATTATATATGAACAGCTATAATTTTTATAATTTGCTCCCTTTTCACTACTGTTAAAGGGATAGTTCACCCAAAAATGAAAATTGTCATCATTTATTCAAGTTTTTCCAAATTCAATCATTGATTCAAATTTCTCATAAGCTTAATTGATTTGGTCTAAAGAGAGAAGAATTAATGACCATTTTTGTTTGAAGACTACATATAAAATAGCTACCAAAATAAATGTTGGTAACTGCAGTTTGACTAAAAGTAATGACTGAAAGTTGACAAAAACTATGAAAGACTAAAATGACTAAAATGTGACTAAGACTATTAAGCATTTTCGTCTCAAGATAAAGACTAAGACTAAATCAAAAATGCATGTCAAAATTAACAGTGATACCGAGAAAAGAGATCCTCTGCACGGGGGAGAGTTTGCGCTTTTCCAAGTTGACCCGAAGCCCCAACCGGCTGAGGTGGCTGAGTACCACATCCCTGTGTTCGCACAACTGCCTAATGAGCCAGTCGTCGAGGTAGTTGAGAATGCGAATGCCTCTTTCCCTCAACGGAATGAGCGCTGCCTCCACGACTTTGGTGAAGACGGGAAGCGACAGGGACAGCCCAAAGGGGAGGACCTTGTACTGATATGCTCGCCCCTCGAACGCGAAGCAGAGAAACGGCCTGTGTCGAGGGAGGATCGAGCCATGAAAGTACGTGTCCTTCAGGTCGATTGCTGCAAACCAATCGTGTGGACGAACGCATTGAAAAATGCATTTCTGCGTCAAGATCCTGAACTGGACCCTGTGGAGGGCTCAGTTCAGAACGCGCAGGTCCAGGATTGGCCGTAACCCACCGCCTTTCTTGGGTACAATGAAGTAAGGGCTGTAAAACCCCGTCTTCATATCGGCAGGAGGGACCAGCTCTATTGTGTCCTTCACCAGTAGGACTGCGATTTCTGCTCACAAGACAGGAGCATCCTTGTTCGGCGCAGAGGTGAACCGAATGCCCCTGAACTTGGGAGGACACCGGGCGAACTGAATCGCATAGCCGAGTCTGATGGTTCTCATGAGCTAGTGAGACGGTCTGGGGAGCGCTAACCAGGCCCCCAGAAACCGAGCAAGCTGGACTAGGGGAATCACTGACGTACCCGCAGTGGGGCAGCAAGGTGGAACTCAGGGAACCAACACGGAAGGCAATGTGTCCTGGAGTGGAGTCTGAGTGCGCGGTGCGACACTTACCTGGCTCCACAATTGGGCAGGGGGCGCGTGAGGAGGCACCGCGTCCTCGAGTCGGTCCCTGCTGCCCGCTGGCGAAAGGAGAGGGTGGACGGAAGTGTTGAGGCTGTTTCTTGTACACTGCCATCCTCGCCCTCTTGGGACCCGGAGAAATAGGAAACTGCTCTTTTGATGAATGTTTGGGTACCACTGGCTGGGGAGTCAGTGGCGGAACAAAACAAAAAGGGAACAAAAGATTATCCACCCGGCCCTCCTCCGGGGAAAGGAGTGGTGCAGTCACCATCTCCTGAAGAGCAGGATCCAGAGTCTCCGGGTCGCCCGCTTTCCTGCTGCCAGCTCCATGCTGCGGCCGGTGTGAAGGCTGCTGCTGGGGCTGAGCTGGAGCAGAGGTGGAGGCAGCGGCAACATTGGGGGCAGGATGTGCTTAATTGCCTCCGTCTGCTTCTCTGTGGTGGAGAACTGCTGGGCAAAGCTCTCCACCACGTTGCCGAAGAGGCCAGCCTGGGAGATCGGGGAGTCCAGGAAACGGTGTTTGTCGGACTCCTTCATATCTGCCAGGTTCAGCCAAAGGTGGCGTTCCTAGACCACCAAGGTGGACATCGTCTGACCTAGGGACCGTGCCATGACTTTCATCGCCCGTAGGTCCTGCATTACACCCGGGTCAGAACTACCCTCATGCAGCATCTTCAACGCATTGGCCTGGTAGACTTGCAGGAGGGCCATGGCGTGCAGGGCGGAGGCGGCCTGTCCAGCAGCTTTGTAAGCCTTGGCCATTAGTGCGGACGAGAACTTACAAGCTCTAGACAGGAGGCGTGGATTACCCCGCCAGGCGGCAATGCTCTGCAGGCAAAGCTGCATCTCAATAGCGCGCTCGACTGGGGGGATCTCCACATACCCCTTAGCCACCCCGCCGTCGAGGGTAGTGAGGACGGAAGAGGCACTTGCTCTGTTTTTGGCAGAAAAAGGTGCCCTCCAAGACCTAGTAACCACTTCATGCACCTCCGGGAAGAATGGAACCGGAGGTGGATGCCGAGGATCGGCATGCGGCACCCCCAGGAACCAATTATCCAGCCTCGAGCGCTCGGGAGATGGAGGGGATTTCCATTGCAACCTGACGCTCTCTGCGGCCCGGGAAAGCATAGCAGTCAGCTCTGGATCTGACTCGGGCAATACCACCTTCCCTGACGGAGGCAACACAGCCGAGTCTTCATCTCCAGAGCCTAGCTCGTCCCCCGATGCAGTGATCGATATCCTGTCGTCTGCCGGGGCTCAGAATGAGATGCTAGGCCCCGCCTCCGGGGGCTCAGCAGCCTCATCACGGCACACCACAGGGTGCGATGTGCTGAAGGTGTGAGGGGCCCGTGGAGGTGCACTCGGCGGGAAAGCCCTCACTGTAATCAACAGATCGCCCTGACCATACGCCGAAGTAGTCCTCCGCTGCTGTGAGACGGAGGAACTAGAACGGGGCATAGCAAGGGGGACTCCCCCTCGTTTCATGAAGAGGAGTCTCGATCGCAACATCGCGATGGTCATGTTCCCGCAATGAGAACATGAATCATCCACGAGCTCTGCCTCAGCATGCTCAAAGCCCAGGCACGAGATGGAGCGATCGTGACCATCAGACAGATCCAGGAAGCGACCGCATCCAGAAACAAACGAGTGGAAGGCCATCTTTAAAAAGACACCACGTCACTCGTGGAGCTCTTTTAGAACTTGCTCTTTTAGATTTAAGTGCTGAAGCGTCCAGGAGAGGTCGCAGCGTGACTGCAGTTTGATGAGCTGCAGCACACCATCTAAATCAGATAAAAAAGCAGCAGCACTGGACCAGCAAACCTCCGCTGACGCGCCTTAACACCAACACTCGCAGAACCGTTGTTCTGTAACACTCTCTTCGGTGACTGCTCAAGCAGAAAGGCTCGGCTCCGAAGCGAAAAGCTGAATGTGCGACTGCACGCGCTCTCCGTTATATACCCGCGCTGCGGGGCGGGGTGCGCGATGCAAAGCTGCAAAACATTCATTGGCTTGTTTTGTTAACACTCGAAGGTGATTGGGCTCTCTGGCTAGATCCCAATTCGTCAGTCACTGTTGACGTAACGTTGAATGTGACTGACTGAAATGGAACCCGGCTAATGTTTTCCAAGCACGACAGTATTCAAACTTTTCTGTAAAGTTTTTTCAATGTTTTTTCAGTGTTTTTTTGGGGGGGTACATGGAACATTTACAGATTTTTTTTTTCAATGCAGAGTTTAGCTTTATTCATTATTCATTATGCATTATTTAATAAAACAGAAATAAGATATGCAGATCTCTACAGCTTTATGCTGTTCAAAAAGAAGATGTGTCATTTCAGCTGTATTTTCTTTAACAATTTTAACATAACTAAACTGCTTATATTGTTGGTACCACAATGTTGCATTTCTAGTGCTTTTCTTAATTTCCTAGTGTCTTTGGGAAAAGGTATCTGCTAAATGAATAAAGGTACATTATTTAAATGTTCATTCATTATTCCATATTATTGGCTGAAACTGTTTACTATGGTACATTGTTATTGGAGAACTTCTTTAGCCCTTAGTCTATAAGAACTTCTATCTTTCCATATTCTGCTACACTTTTCCTTTTCATCACTTTTTGTCCAGTAGTAACCCTGTACTACTTGTATGTCTAGATAGACAACCTCTCTCCTTTTCAGTGTTGTGTGTCTATCTCTGTGTGTGTGTGTGTGTGTGTGTGTGTGTGTGTGTGTTTGTGTGTGTGTGTATCTGTGTGTGTGCATGTCCTTCACCAGTCAGGCAGAAATATGACAGCCACAACCAGGCTGATAGTTCTTCCAAATCATGGCATTCGGCCCTGACAGCTCCAATCTCCTCTCACTTTCCCTCGTTCTCTCCCTGCCCACAGAACAAGAGAGAATGATCTGGCTGCTCTGTTTCTTATTTAAATGAAAATATTATTACATTATGCCATGTTTCATTTATCTGGAGATGGAGTCTCATAGAAATCCTCTCTCCACCATTGCACTCTCTTTCTCTCTCTGCAGCCAAAAATGTATTGCATTTTAGGTGGTTCACTTACATTAGAAGAATGTGGCCTCGTTAATCCACTTCATTTTGTTTTTCATCTATCAATCTATGTATGGGTGTTTTTTCAACAGCAGGCACTTTTATATCCCAGGGATTGATTTTTACTAACAGAATAGATATAGTTGTGCTCATAAGTTTACATACCCCTTGCAGAATGTGCAAAATGTTAAAGGGGTCATATGATGCGATTTCAATTTTTCCTTTCTCTTTGAAGTGTTACAAGCTCTTGGTGCATAAAGAAGATCTGTAAAGTTGCCAAGACTAAAGTCTCAAATCCAAAGGGATATTCTTTATAAAAGTTAAGAGTCAACCACTCCTACCTAAAACGGCTCATTCTAACACGCCCCCACATGTCTACATCACAATGTGGGAAGATTTGCATAACGCCGCCCAAATGTTCACGCAAAGAAAGAACAAGGACAGTCTGGCGCTTCTGACTCACAGCCTGTAAGTAAGCTTTTTCTATTTAAATAATTTACCACTGATGATTCAAACGTGAGTTTTGAGCAGTGTAGTGTAGGCTTGTTGTTTGTTGTTTCTCCGATCACAAATGCAGACATGGTTTTATGTTTAAGCAGCGCGATACGATACGCAACGCGTAAAAAAACAGTATAAGTCATTATAATCAGTAATTATGTCCCCACTGGATGCAACAAATGCCTCGTTTATAATGGGTTTTAAT
>NW_015636845.1:466808-478428 GCF_001515625.1 Sinocyclocheilus rhinocerous
CGTTTTTAGAACGATGAGCTTTGTAAAAATCGACGCGTTTCAGAAAGGCGGGGCATAGAGGAGAAACAATAATGTACATTATATGGAAAATAATGTGGTTTTTGAACCTTAAACCGCATAAACACATTGCATTACACCAAATACACAAAATAATGTTATACCCCTTGCAGACATATGACCCCTTTAATAATTGAAGCAAAATAAGAGGGATCATGAAAATTGCATGTTATTTTTTATTCAGTACTGTCCTGAATAAGCTATTTCACATAACAGATGTTTACATATACTCCACAAGACAAAATAGCCTAATAACTGAATCTATAAAAATGACCCCATTCAAAAGTTTACATACCCTTGAATCTTAAAACTATGTGTCATTTCCTGGATGATTCATGACTGTTTTTATATTTTGTGATAGTTGTTCATGAGTCCCTTCTTGGTCCTGAGCAGTTCAACTGCCTGCTGTTCTTCAGAAAAATCCTCCAGCTCCTGCACATTCTTTGGTTTTCCAGTATCTTCTGCATATTTGAAACCTTTCCGACATTGACTGTATGATTTTGAAATCCATATTTTCACACTGAGGACAACTGAGGGACTCACACAACTATTACAAAAGGTGAAAAAATTTACTGATGCTCAAGAAGGCAACACAATGCATTAAGAGCCGGGGGATGTAAACATTTGAACTGGATGATGTGTAAATTCTTCTCATTTTGATCATATTTAGTACTGGACTTCAAAAGCTACATAAATACTTACAGGTTTCCCAGAAGACAAAATAAGTACAATTTACCCTGATCGTCCAATTTAAAATGTTTACACCTCCTGTCTCTTAATGCATCGTGTGGCCTTCTTGAGCATCAGTAAATGTTTTCACCTTTTGTAATAGTTATGCATGAGTCCCTCAATTGTCCTCAGTGTTAAAAGATGGATTTCAAAATCACAGTCAATGTTGGAAAGGGTTCAAATATGCAGAAGATGCTGGAAAACGTCTCGGGTTACGCATGTAACCATGGTTCCCAGAGAGGGAACGAGACGCTGCGCTCCCTAGGGGGCTCATTGGGGAATGCAGCCTGCATGACCAGTGTCTGAAGCACGTGTGAAACAACGTCAATCTATTGGTCCACCTGGCCCATGACGTCATAGGCGGGGTGCCCGGAAGTATAAAAGGGCACCTGCTGAATACGTCATCCACTTAGCTGTCTGAAGGAGATGTAAACAGGCAGGCTGAGGGCATGGCAAGGGGGCGCAGCGTCTCGGTCCCTTTTGGGGAACCATGGTTACATGCGTAACCCGTGACGTTTTCCAGCATCCTCTGCATATTTGAACCATTTCCAACATTGACTGTATGATTTTGAAATCCATCTTTTAACGCTGAGGACAATTGAGGGACTCATGCATAACTATTACAAAAGGTGAAAACATTTATTGATGCTCAAGAAGGCCACACAATGCCTTAAGATAATGAAATCCAACCCCGCCATGCCGAGGCGCATGCCTGACCATCTGGTGGGGGAGCACCAAGAAAGCGACAGATGTACACCAAGCCTTTCCTCAGAAAGGGGCCATGCCAATGCGCCACGGGCCGCTCACACAACTTGGCAGAAATGGAGAACCAGATTAGATCAAGGGGAACATCCCACCCAAGTTAAGAGCACAACTATCCTCAGATAGCTATGCTATGTGAGCCATATAAGCCTGGATACACTAGACCATTGAAGAGACTAAACTATAAAGCCTCTAGAGGAGCTCAAAGAATCCTAAGATAGCTATGTCCTAAAGGTCTTATGAAGGCTTGTAGTCCAGATTAACCATACACAGGTAGCCTAGATAGCCAGGCAAAACCTTCCTGCAAAGCTGCCCAGACCACAGAGAGTGGGCTATCTAATTACAACCCTAGCAGGGGAGATAGCACTGTCTAGGGAAGGGCTCAGGGAGACCGCTACTTAAAACCCTACGCAGGGGAGCAATCACAGAGCTAGCACATAGCTATTCTCAGATAGCTAGGTACCTAGTAAGGGACTACCATAAGGGGGACCGACTGAGACTACCCAGACCACAGAGAGTGGGCTATCTAATTACAACCCTAGCAGGGGAGATAGCACTGTCTAGGGAAGGGCTCAGGGAGACCGCTACTTAAAACCCTAGGCAGGGGAGCAATCACTGAGCTATGACATAGCTATCTTCAGATAGCTAGGCTCTAGGAAAGGGGATCACTCCAGGAGAGGGCTCACCACAACTGCCAGTAAGACACAGCTAGTCTCAGATAGCTGTATTCAAGTAAGCCCGTTCTGCCATAACAATGGCTGTAATATAACCACCCACAGATGGCAATACTAAGGAGGCCTGATGTAAGCCTTGGCCAAAACACTAAAGGGCTGGACACGGCTATCCTCGATTAGCAATTCCCTCAGATAAGGCTGAAGACAGGGCAAAGACTTCAGCGCTTACTTGAGAGAGCTTGTGCCAAGGGGAACCCAAACCAAGCTAGAACATAGCTGCCCTCAGACTGCCATTTTCCAGATCAAAGTAAGCTTGAGCTGGAGCATAACCATCCGCAGACAGCTATACTCTGGGCAGGGACTGCTCACTTAAAACCCTGAAGAGGGGGAGCAGTGTACTCAGCCCAAAATCACTAGGCGGGATTCAGAGGTACCGCCCACTTAAAAATACCCAGAAGCCTGGGGAGGCAGCCCACTCCTAAACCCGTCTGGCGTAGTACAGTAAGGAACATTCCCCATAACCACTCTAGGTGCTGAAAACACCTTGGGAAAAAAGCTCGCAAGCATTTCTCCACAGAGTATAAAAATATATTCACGCCCACCGAGGCTCTCCGTACACAAAAACATGTATATTAGAGAGGCACGGCCGAGCTGAATATAGCTCTGCCCACGATCTCACAGGATCAGGCTGAAATGATTCCGCATTCACACTTCATCGTCATAACAACCCAATAGTATCTGCAGCATCTGACAACCTGTTTAGAAAGGGTGTGCGGATCCAACAGATCAAAGCGATCACGGCGAGCTGGGATAAATTGTGCCGTGGCAACGGCGAACTGGGCCGGAAAGCACAAACGCTTCGTCCCGCATCACTAGGGAATAGTAACAAACGCGAGCGGAGCCTAGACATCGTGACGGATCACAATGAGTGTGTAACTCTGAATGCGCGTGCTCTTCGCCGAGACAAACGCGAAAGCAGAATATGCCCTCAAGTGTTAGAATCCAAACACGGAGGCACACATTCCCTCAGGCGCTGCTCAACTCAGGCGCTATACACTGGATCGATAATCCAAAGGAGCATCTTAACCCCACGAGTCCCGCGATCTGAGGCTTCGCCGTGCCTCGGCAGCAGCGGGACCCAAACCGCAAGACACAAACGCTTGCCACTCATCAAGAAGAGGGACAAACACGAACGGACCTTCTCATTGGAGACACTCACAGAGCCCTCGAGCACTGAACGCGCAAGCTCCAGACCAAGACACATGACGCATAGAACATGTGTGTCCTAAGCCGCGAATCCCGCGATCTGAGTCCCCGCCGTGCCTCGGCAACAGCGAGACCCAAACCGCGAGACACAAATGCTTATCACTCATCACTCGAGAAGAGGGACAAAAAGCAAAAGGAGCTTCTCATTGGAGACACTCAATGAGCTCGCACAGAGTTCTCGAGCACCGAACGCGCAAGCTCCCGACCAAGACACATGATAGATCATGTGTGTCCTCAAGTGTCAGAAACCTCGGGCACGGAGGCACACACTCTCCACAATGCTCACCTGCCTTGGTCTATCACACACACTTCAAAAAGACGGCTCCTGAAGACAGCAAAGAGGAAGACATATTCAGCAGGTGCCCTTTTATACTTCCAGGCACCCCGCCTATGACGTCATGGGCCAGGTGGACCAATAGATTGGCGTTGTTTCACATGTGCTTCAGACACCTGTCATGCAGGCTGTATTCCCCAATGAGCCCCCTTGGGAGCGCAGTGTGGCGTTCCCTAGAAGGGGAACCAAAGAATGTGCAGGAGGTGGAGGATTTTTGAACAGCTGAACTGCTCGTGGATCATCCAGGAAATTACACATAGTATTAAGATTCAAGGGTATGTAAACTTTTGAATGGGGTCATTTTTATAAATTCAGTTATTACCAGTGTTAAGTTTCCAGAGTCTGTGATGATTTGGGGTGCAATGTCATCTGCTGGTGTTGGTCCATTGTGTTTTTTTGAAAACCAACGTCACTGCACCCGTTTACCAAGAAATTTTGGAGCACTTCATGCTTCCTTCTGCTGACCAGCTTTTTGAAGATGCTGATTTCATTTTCCAGCAGGATTTGGCACCTGCCCACACTGCCAAAAGCATCAAAAGTTGGTTAAATGACCATGGTGTTTGGTGTGCTTGACTGGCCAGCAAACTCACCAGATCTGAACCCCATAGAGAATCTATGGGGTATTGTCAAGAGGAAAATGAGAAACAAGAGACCAAAATATGCAGATGAGCTGAAGGCCACTGTCAAAGAAACCTGGGCTTCCATACCACCTCAGCAGTGCCACAAACTGATCACCTCCATGCCACGCCGAATTGGGGCAGTAATTAAAGCAAAAGGAGCCCTTACCAAGTATTGAGTACATGTACAGTATATGAACATACTTTCCAGAAGGCCAACATTTCACTAAAAATGTTTTTTTTATTGTAGTGAATTGGTGGGATTTTGTTAAATGTGAGCCAAAATCATCACAATTAAAAGAACCAAAGACTTAAACTACTTCAGTCTGTGTGCATTGAATTTATTTAATACACGAGTTTCACAATTTGAGTTGAATTACTGAAATAAATGAACTTTTCCACGACATTCTAATTTATTGAGATGCACCTGTATATATATCATATACATATATCATTTTAATTTTCTTTTTTATTTACTGTCTATCTATCTATCTATCTATCTAAAAAAAAAAATTGTATGTTTATGTTCAGGTACTTTGAATATTCAGGAAAGAAAACAAAAATTGTGTACATACAAGTTTTTATTGTAAGAGTTTAAAAAGTCGAGTTTTTTTTTATTCTAAAAGTCCACAAGGCCAAATATGCCCATAGTTGAAGAAACACCTTTCTATATTTGACAGGAAGTCAAAATAGATTTATAACCTGCTTCCTAGTTTTACACATGCAGATTCACACAGGTCTATGAAACATGCATACAGTATGTCCCCTGTGATATATCTATAGCAGGATGATAATTGGCTTTCATATCAAGCGATATGATTGTGATAAAGATGAGGATGAATTCTCAACCTTGTAGTTTTAAATACTTCTGTCTAATGACAGAGGGAGAGAAAGCGAGGTGTGGGGTCTGAGTGGTTGAAAATGAGCGAGCGTGAGAAAGAGAGATTCTTCCATAATTACAAAAACACTCAGAGTTTTTAATTAGCTTTCTGATTTAAACTCAGGAATAATTTCTATTTTATGCTCTCTTCAATCACACGCTCTTAAACTAATGAGCTCTTCCTTGCTTTATTTCATTCCATTTAATGCCTTTGTAATTGTGCACATTTAATAAGGATTCGGAGCAAAACATTAAATGTGTGCATTACAGAACGTGATCAGAGGAACGTTCACACACACAGTTAATCATTAATCAGTCCTCCGCGTTAAACAGCCTCGTACAAATGATGACCGCTGCTCTGTTAGCATGCCAATGAACATTGCAGCACATGTTAATACTAACTCTGTTTATTACTAACCGTGCTAAAGCTGTGGGGTCCAAAAAGCTGTTTCTATTTAGCATTTTTATTTAACAGACATATTATCAGCAAAACAGTGTGAGAGAAATTTTAATTAAAAAAATTCTGAATATTTTGTTTACAACAGCACTCGAGTCCACAAGTCTATGTAAAACCAAATGATCTTTTGTTCAATGAAAGCAAGTGTATCTGATTATATTTACAAAAAGTCACATGATCAGTGTCACAATTTTGCATATTTGATTACTCACTTTTTTCACATTACTTTATTTAAAAACATGTTGCATATTGAACATTTTTTTTTATTTAATTTATTTTAGTTCAGGTGGCAGAATGTCATTAACTATATTTTTACCTTGGAAAAAAACAATCTCAGAATTTTGGACCCCACTGTGCCCTCTTCAAAATATAGGTTCTTCATTGGCATTGATGGTTCCAAGAAGAATTTTTGACTTCCATAGAGCCTTTACATTCCACAAAAGGTTTTTAAAGTGGAAAATGGTTCTTTATATTATAAAAAATGTTGAGAACACTAAGAAATGGAACTGTTCACTGAAAGGCTCGTAGTGGAACCCAAAAATTAATCGCTGAGAAAACCCTTTTTGGAACCTTTATTTTTAAGAGTATATATAAATGCTTGTTTGTTTCTGTGCAAGTGAATGCATGTGTATGCGCATGTAACATTTCATGAAAGCTATATTAGCAAACCTGTGAAGTAGCGGCTATCTCGGTTAGCACATCTTAGCACATATGTTTGTTGTGGATGTGAGCTGTAATGCAGAGTGCAGACTCGGGTCACAGGGGGTGTCAGGTCCCGCAGTGCACATGTCATTGGAGCTCTGTTTGCTGCTGTGACTCAAGCAGAACAGGCTGTTAGCTTTGCCCTTCGCCATCTCTGAGAAACACGCACGCAATATCTGTACCCACAACACAGGCAGGGAAGTGTGCGGCATTCAAAACAAGCTCCGTCTCAGATCGGAAGGGAATGAATATCACAGCACGGCACCTGTGCGTGCCTGTTTACTGTAACAGGATGTGATGTCGAAGTCACTCTGAAAGTTGAGGCAGTGTTACAGCACTAGTTCTTATTCTCATGCACTTTCAGGTCCTTTCAACACAGATGAAAAGGAGACAAGGAGCTTTGGTTGATTTGAGTTTTGTGTGTAGACAAATATGACCGTGTGCTGAAGGGCACTTCCTGTAGATAGGCTGGTCTTGCTTGTTGTACTGAATACCAGATATCCAGTATGACAGCATGAATGCAACGTTTCTTTTGAAGAAGAACTCTAAAAAAAATGGATTTCAATGGATTTATATTTCCCAGAATGCTTTGCATGGACTAGTTTGGGAATGTGAATGTGGAAGAAATATAAAAAATAAAATAAAAAAACGCCTAGGTCTACTTCCATTTCATAAATTAATTAATTAATTAAATGGAGGTTATAGTGGGGTACTTAAAGTGGAAGTGAATGCCGAATACCGAATTTTAGTATAAAAAATATGGCTTGGCAATGTTTTCTGTGTAAATTTTATATCCTATTTTACAACTTTGTTGCCATGACAATATAACTAATACCCTAAAATGACTACAAAAATGATTTAAAGGTATACAGCTCAATTAACACTTAAAGTTGTAACAGAAGAATTAATGTATGTGCTTTTGTAAAATTAGAAACTTTAAATTTCTGCTTTTAAATCCTTTAAAGTCCCCATTTACTTCCATTGTAAGTGCTTCATGTCAAATGAAATTGAATTATGAATTCAGATTAATTTTACTCCGTTTACTGTGCCCAGTTCAGATAAATATGTTCATTATGAAAATTTGTCATGAATTTAAATTGGGCTTATGATGCACTTATGATTTTAAAATGAAAAATGTTGCTAGCTATCTTGTTTTTATCATTAATTGTCAATTTACTTCTTATGATGAAAATATTTTTGGTTGAATGACTCTGTTCTCTCGATTTCAGTTCTCAACTTAAGCGTGCTTTATTGGTACGAGTAATATTTTTTACATTCACACTGGCAGATCATGTGCAAATACTGTATACTTCAAGTTACAAATGGACTGCACTGGTTGAGTTGCATGTTTTTTGATACACTACAAGGATTTGGTTCATAAGAGTCAATTGTTGTGGAAATTTCCAGGTTTTCAATCCAGGTTTTCCACTTCCTGCTTTCTGCTTTCTCCAGGTTCACTGGTGAGAGAAACCCAGCTTCGAGTTGTTCCTTTGTGATGAAAGTATAAAAATGTCACCTCTCTGCTAGTACCTTCTTTGCCTGACGCAGAAATTCTGAAAATATCATTACTGTCCCATTGCCCTGTCCCTCACGAAGGCACAAATCTGTGTGATTTTCTCAGGTGGAGTATTTTAGTAAACAAACACACAAACAGGGGGACGGTTTGGTCTGAGGGAGCAGCACATAATTAGCACTTCCACTCCCAATTGGCTTTTCTTTAATAAAGTTTCACCCCATGTCAGAAAATAATTGGCTCACTCACTGTTATGCTGTTTACTTTTCCTCTGCCTCCATTGTGGCTTTAATCTCCTTCGGATAAGCAGGTCTGCACTAATGTGTTGCTGGGAAGAGGGGTTGGAGTTGTCCCCAGACAGACTGACAGACGTACAGACAGACAGACAGGAAGAAAGAAAGGAGACATGCAGGCTAGATGCACTCATACCTGCCATGCTCCCTTCAAGCGGCTCTCTAATGGGAATACACTGAGACAGGCAAGACAGGAGGGCACAGATAAGTTTGGCTGCATGACAGCCATGCCGACAGAAAGACAGCTCTGGAGCTGTAATGAAAGAGAGAACAGAAAAGAATGAAGGGAAGGAGAGGTGGAAGTACATGAAGGGATGTTCCAGGACCTTAGCCGTCTCACAGAATTTACCTTTTAAGCTTTAGCTTTACATTGTAAGTGCTTCATGTCAAATGAAATTGAATTATGAATTCAGATTAATTTTACTCCGTTTACTGTGCCCAGTTCAGATAAATATGTTCATTATGAAAATTTGTCATGAATTTAAATTGGGCTTATGATGCACTTATGATTTTAAAATGAAAAATGTTGCTAGCTATCTTGTTTTTATCATTAATTGTCAATTTACTTCTTATGATGAAAATATTTTTGGTTGAATGACTCTGTTCTCTCGATTTCAGTTCTCAACTTAAGCGTGCTTTATTGGTACGAGTAATATTTTTTACATTCACACTGGCAGATCATGTGCAAATACTGTATACTTCAAGTTACAAATGGACTGCACTGGTTGAGTTGCATGTTTTTTGATACACTACAAGGATTTGGTTCATAAGAGTCAATTGTTGTGGAAATTTCCAGGTTTTCAATCCAGGTTTTCCACTTCCTGCTTTCTGCTTTCTCCAGGTTCACTGGTGAGAGAAACCCAGCTTCGAGTTGTTCCTTTGTGATGAAAGTATAAAAATGTCACCTCTCTGCTAGTACCTTCTTTGCCTGACGCAGAAATTCTGAAAATATCATTACTGTCCCATTGCCCTGTCCCTCACGAAGGCACAAATCTGTGTGATTTTCTCAGGTGGAGTATTTTAGTAAACAAACACACAAACAGGGGGACGGTTTGGTCTGAGGGAGCAGCACATAATTAGCACTTCCACTCCCAATTGGCTTTTCTTTAATAAAGTTTCACCCCATGTCAGAAAATAATTGGCTCACTCACTGTTATGCTGTTTACTTTTCCTCTGCCTCCATTGTGGCTTTAATCTCCTTCGGATAAGCAGGTCTGCACTAATGTGTTGCTGGGAAGAGGGGTTGGAGTTGTCCCCAGACAGACTGACAGACGTACAGACAGACAGACAGGAAGAAAGAAAGGAGACATGCAGGCTAGATGCACTCATACCTGCCATGCTCCCTTCAAGCGGCTCTCTAATGGGAATACACTGAGACAGGCAAGACAGGAGGGCACAGATAAGTTTGGCTGCATGACAGCCATGCCGACAGAAAGACAGCTCTGGAGCTGTAATGAAAGAGAGAACAGAAAAGAATGAAGGGAAGGAGAGGTGGAAGTACATGAAGGGATGTTCCAGGACCTTAGCCGTCTCACAGAATTTACCTTTTAAGCTTTAGCTTTAAGATCACATTTATGTGTTCAAAACACTGGTCTTTGGAATGAAAATGAGCCTAAAGTAGCCTTGTGTCTTGATTGCTGAAAGGATAGTTCACAGATTAGTGATTAGCTTGTGATTTTATGTACTGATTTGAACAGGATTAGGCTGTCAGTAGTTTTCACTGAAACTGAAGCATTTGTTGTTTGGATGTGGGCGTTATGATTCCATGTTCTGGGTGCGTGTGGCTGAAAAATGTTTGAATAATCAGAATTTGGGTGATAATTAAGGGAGCAATTAATTATTCATATTGAATGCTGCTATTTAAGTGGCCATTATGAGGAACATTGTACACCAAATGGTTTGCTAGCTGTTATTTTACCCAGTAAGTAAGGCAAAAATATCCAAATCCATAATGAAGGTCCAAATTTTGCTTTAGTTTTGATACAGTATTTAACAAAGTTCAATGAGAAGTGTTTTGAAAATGATATACCATAATTACACAAATTCCTATCCTGACAGAATTAGATTTCTCAAAGAACACCTGAGGTAGTAAAAAAAAAATTAAAGGTTGTGTGGGAGAAGCACACAGATGCCTTTGTCAATTAAAATCATAAAAGCACATTACTGTTCAAAATATGTTTTATGTCTCTGTTTTAAATCTCTTATGCTCACCAAGGCTGCAATTATCAGAATAAAAATACAGTAAAACAGTTATATTGTGAAATATATTTGCAATTTAAAATATCTTTTTTTATTATAATTTGATATGATGGCAAAGCTAAATCTTCAGCAGTCATTACTTCAGTTGTCAATTACATTTGGCCTAGTACCTCAAGACAGTACAACTGAATGAACAGAATTTTTTTTTCCTGTGCTTCAAAGCCTCTTATTTTTTCATTTGTCACAATAAATATGGCATCTAGCCTGACTAGGATCTATAGGGCTCTATCTATTTGTTTAAAATCCAATATGACTCAAAAACAGTGAATAAAAAGCCCATACAATCAGTCATTTAAGAGTTGTTGTGTGAATGGAGCATTGTTAAAATATAAAGCCACCCGGATAACAAGAGCACTCAAGGCATACAGTATATAGAAGACAGTTCTTTCAACACCACTGTTGAACAATCATTTCCCACTTATAGTGTAACGCAATGAGAAATTGCTTCTATAAATGGATCCCTGCTTCTTTTTCGTCTCATTTTAACTATATCTTGATGTGTGGAAGCTGAACGAATGACAAAAGCCCATAGAGTAATTGTCTTTGATGTGCACGGTAGACGCCTCTTAAAAGACCTGCAAATAACTACCATTTTCAGAAACCTCCATCATCTCGATAAAAAAACAAAAAAAAAAAAATTGTGCCAGTAAAAAATAGCTCTGTGTTGTTGTTGTTTTTACGCATTTTTATGAATTCAATATGCATTTAAAAGAACAGATGGTATTCTGATCGTGTCATCAGCATATTTCACAACGACATTTAATGCAATTTCATAGCTGTATGTATTTACATTGATGCCTGTCACGCATTCCAGGCTGTTACGGACTATTCCATATGCAGTGTATGTGTGTGCTTTGCACAGCCTTGTGCGACCTGTTATTTCTCAGTTTATGTTGGCTTTAGGTGTCTCAGAAGTACTCACAGGTGTTTTGAAAATGATAAACACAGTTCATCGTCTCGTCTCGGTGTGTGGTGCACCCATACTGAATGCGTTTTCCTCTAAAAATGTTCAAAGAATGCTTTTAAGAGTATATTGTACTGAGGGCGAGAGAGGACTTTTCCTACTTTTTTATCATC